>NW_015636579.1:5301-34010 GCF_001515625.1 Sinocyclocheilus rhinocerous
ATAGAGGCCGGGCCGAGTGCCAAGGCCATGGAGGCCGCTCTGCCATGGCCCCCTGAACTGTCTGCTCCGCCATGGCCCCCTGAACTGTCTGCCCCGCCATGGCTCCCCGAGCTGCCTGCTCCGCCATGGCCCCGAGTTCCCTGCTTCGCCATGGCCCCCTGAACTGCCTGATCCGCCATGGGTCCCCCCCTCCCCATTGGATGTTGTGTGGTGCGTAGACACGGCTTCCGGGAGGGGGGAGTTATGTCAGTCCTGGGAGTTATGTCAGTCCTGTGTTCTGTGTGTTGTGTTTTCCTCCCCCATGTGCTTTCCATTACCCAGTTTCTCCCATGGTAATTATGTTCATTGATTCCAGGTGTTCCCCATTTAGTTCAGAGTATATTAGCCCTGTGTTTTCCCATGTCCTGCGTCCGGTATTATACGTCTAACCCCAATGCTGTGTGTGTGTGTGTGTGTGTGTGTGTGTGTTCCTGCCCATTCCATGTGTGTCTTTATTTGGATTTAATAAAGACTGTGATGAATTTTGAATCTCCTTTGTCTCCGCGCTCCTTCGTCTCCTCCACAGTAGCAGTATCGTGACAGTCCCTCTATTTTCATTTTTAAGTCTGCATACTTATTCTCTCTTGCTGTTAATACTCATTGACCATTGGTTTGATTACTGTACTATTGTTGTTTGTTCTTTATTACTGGTAGTTTTATTTCTGAATATTTCCTAGTCCATTTTTTTTATTGGACAGCACTTTAGTCAGCATTGGTTCTTTTTAAACATTTTTCATAAATATTGTATAGTTTGTCAAACTAAATTGAACTTTGACTTGAATTGAACTAAATTTAAATGAGTCACAAGATATTCGAGCTCACACAGTATTCGTGGCCATGCATAACTCTCAGATACCAGAATTGTTTCAGCTGACTGCAGTTTTTCAGGTGCTGCCATGTTGTACTCATCTATAGCTGCACTAAATTTATCTTTTTCCTTTCAATTTTTTTCTGCATAGTTTATATCTTCTTGTTTTGATCTTTAAAAGTCAAATACAATGTCATCTTACAGTATTGCAATATATGTCTCCTAACATCTTTATTGCCATACAGTACGTATCATATCACCAGATTATTGGTGATACACAGCCCTATTAAATCACAGACTTTTCACAATTTAAGAATGTTGCTAAGCCGTTTGCCACAAAAACAAGACCAGAAAAAAGTATGAGCTTTTGTTGTTAAGTGAAATTATACTTTATTGCTTCACAGATGTATTAAACAAACTCAAGTTTGTGTTAAAAGACTTTCATGTGAGATGTTTAAGTACGTCTTGTATGTGATGAAAACTGGCAAAAATGCCAGAGGAAACGTTGAAAGTATGAAAACAGTTTGTGTTTTCCTTCTTGGTTCAGGTGAAGTCCGTCGTGTTTGTATAGGTTTTGGATTACTTTTCTGTTTTTGAGAAATGATTTTATAGTGTTCAGAAATAGAATGTTTCTTGTTTGTGAAGACCAGTGTTGAAGCAAGCTGTTGCATTGTTTGATTGTAGTTTTGACTGTAGAGTCGTCTTTCACTTGTGGTAAAATAGCGCTGATTGCGAAATACAGGATGTGTGAATTAACTTGTGAGATTCTTGATATGAGAGTTTTCATTCTCTGGACGACAGTCGATGCAGACGCTCCGCTTGTGATGTCGTTTGTTCCCATGTGGAGAATCACTATTCTGTAGTCGTGCAGTTTCTCAAAGTGTTTCACGTGTTGTTGAACGGATCTCACAAGAGTCGTGTCTGGATGAACCCAGCATTGTGCGTTTGGAAAGTAGTGCTCGATATCCCAACACGCCGAGTCTGTGAGGAAGCAGACCTGAAGACCTGGAGAAGACCACAAATACTAGTTTTTACTGTGTTCAGAATGAATTATGAGTATATAGTGTTTATTGATAATGTGTGTATTAGTTGCTTACCTTTTGGTATAATGAATGTTCTTTTGCTGATTGTAGTTCTTATTGAGCTTTTATCTAAAGAGACATGGAGAAGGCATGTTAATATGTTAGTATAATGATTTTTTTTGTTTGCAAATGGTTTCTGATGCTCTGAATTGTATTCAGTATTGTTATTATAGCGTCAATGTGCACTAACCATCTGTTTGTTCCCCAAGATCTTCTTGTTTCACTCTGAATGCTTCTTCAATCTTCACGTCTTCACTCTCCTCTTTAATAAATGCCATCTTTATAATAGTGTCACGTGGATCTCAGCTTCACCAGAGGTTTTTCTGTTTGGATATGTTGTCCAGTTCAATATGAGAATAATTAACAGAAAGAAAGAAATTCAAATTTAGAGTGATAGTCAATGGCCTTAAATGACCCTAATAATCCCAAAACACTATAAATAATAAAATAATGACAATTCTACAATTATCTAGTTATTGTTTAGATGTAATACATTTCATAGATTAAATTTCATGAAAACATTCACTGTTGGAAAACAAACAAAACAACAAACCATATACTTACAATATCCGGTTACAGCTGTTGGAAACTCTTGAAGCAAAGACCAGGAGACTCTTAACTGAGATGGTGCTGCGGTCATCAAGTGTGACTAAAGCAGTGAAACACTGTAACTTTATACACATTTTAGTGGGCCGTCCTTAAAGATGAAGATAAAGCAAACAAAGGATGTAAGCAGTTATAGGAACCATTCAGACTCTGAGTTTCAGCAGCTCTAAAACAATCAGCATAACTATAGCACTCATTATCAGAGACATCAGGAAAAGTCCAGATGCATTCACACTTAACTCAGGTGTTTATTAGCATGAATAATGACTATCAATTACAGTAATGGGGCAGAAGCATCAAGAGTCAATAAAGACAACAGACAGACTCACTTACCATGATTTTACATTTGTATTCACACACAACTAAAACAAGAGAGATTAATTTGTAGGCTTATAAGCATAAATGCTGTTTAAATTTTCTATTTAATTTTCACTATTTTATGTGCAATTGTAAATAAATTTGTCAATTTATTTATACTTACCAAAGAAGTGAATCACCAAATTTATTGAAGTGCCCTTGTTAAAAAAATAAACGTATAATTTGGAAGTATTTTGGAGAATACAGATAGTGATTATACATTAAACTCTATATATTAATACTGATATCAATTCAGCTATTTTTTACAGACTCTACGTGAAAACAATGCAAAGTTAATTTTGAACTTGAAATATTTTTTATTAACAACCTAACCTATTGTCCTATATGGGCCTTCACAAACAAGAAACATTCTATTCCTGAACACTACAAAACCATTTCTCAAAAACGGAAAAGTAATCCAAAAACCATACAAACACGACGGACTTCACCTGAACCAAGAAGGAAAACACAAACTGTTTTCATACTTTCAGCGTTTCCTCAGACATTTTTGCCAGTTTTCATCATGTGCAAGACGTACTTAAACATCTCACATGAAAGCCTTTTAATGCCGGGTTCAGACTACACGATATTTTTGTCGGTCACGATAGTCACTGTGTCAGATTACACGATTTTGACTCCTAAAATCTTGTCGTGGCGTGGACAAGAAACTTGTCAGACTACACGTTGCTTCCCGACCATTCATCGCGTGCCGTCTTTAACGATGTGCGTGATGTCATCGAGAAGGCGGAACTAGCGACTGACTTCCGAAAACAAGAGTGTAAACATTGCTGAAGCGCTTCCGCTATAGTTCGCCAGCATTTTTCTTTCTTTGTTCTGTCGTGGTAGTCCCTCGATGACACATCATCCAGGCAGGAGTTGCCACAGCTCCACGAACCTTTCCTCCATCTCATAATTCCACCTAGCAGCACCATCATCTCTCTTTCGTTTCGCCATGTTTGAAACCTGTGTATGAAAGAGCTTCTGTGCTGCTATTGGTCAACGTCACTCGTCGTGGACGACGGAAAAAAAAAATTAAACATGCTAGTCTTTCTGTCGTGATGTCGTGAAGCATCGCAGACGCGGAATCGGTTGTCGTCCACTATGACACACTACACGTGCTGAAACGATGGAATCTTGCGTCCCGACGCCCATTGTCGTTTACGAATCCCCACGACACCCTACGTCAAGCAAATCATGGCAAAATCGGGCTAAAATCGTGTAGTCTGAACCGGGCATAACACAAACTTGACTTTGTTCAATACATTTGTGAAGCAATAAAAAAAATTACTTAACAACAAAACCTCACATCTTCCTGAATGTCATTTGTACCTACACAAAAACTACACAGTGTGAGGAGTGCATAACACAAAACTATATTTGGCCTCTACCATTGTTTAAGTGATTATGTTGTGTTAGTCATGGTTAAGTTTGCATTCTTTTGTGAATATTGTAGTTTGGAGGTTGTTTGTATAAAGCAGTGATGGGCAAACTTGGGCCTTCCAGGCCACTTTCCTGCAGAGATTTGATCCAACCCTGACAAAACTCACCTGCCTGTAACCTTCTAGTAGTCTTGAAGACAATGATTAGCTGGTTCAGGTGTGTTTGATTAGGGTTGGAGCTAAACTCTGAAGGAAAGTGGCCTGGAGGGGCCAAGTTTGCCCACCCCTGGTATAAAGTGATAGTTATCTTGTGTTTGATAGAGGCTGAATATAATAATGATATCCAGAGACTAGTTTGTAGTGAAAGGAGAATAGATGGGAAGACAGCATAATGTCTCGTTTTAGAATTGGACACGCTGCACTTAACCAGTTACTTCATATCATTGTAAAACATGAATCTGGATGTGTCATGTGATTGTCCTCAAACATTTGACAATGTTCTAATAAAGTGTAAAGGATATGATAATGAAAGGCTACAACTCATAGAGGCACACTGCAAAATACTGTAGACTGTCTCTACAGTACATGACTGAAAATACAGCAATCTGTGAAAATAACAAGTCATTTACACGAGATAATTGCAAATAGTCTCAATAACTTATTTTCATAAATCTTAAAGAACTAATATTTACCCCCCAGTTCATTTAATGTTGTGAAAAGTGCTTGGCTCGACTCTTTATGATGAACCGCTTGTTGGATAAAAGCGTCTGCTAAATTAATATGTGTAAATGTGATCTTGATAAATATTGCTTCATGTATAATGGATTTCTCAAATTACTATACAGTTTACTGTATAATCACTATTTGTATTCACCAAAATATTTCCAAATAATATGTTTATTTTCTAATTAAGGCACATCAATAAAATTGTTATCTACCTCAAAAAGCTCCTTGACAAATTTGTTTACAATTGCACATTAAAAGATGATCTGATCTGTCCTTTCAACACAATTACTGCAGAAGACAATTATTTTGGTGAAAGTTATAAAGTCAGCAGGAGAATAAATGTCATTTAATTTTTAAAATGAATCTCTTTTGCTTTAAGTATGCGGGAATACAAATATAAAATCAATCTTTTGTCTGTCTGATGCTCTTGATGCTTCTGCCCCATTACTGTAATTGATAGTCATTATTCATGCTAATAAACACCTGAGTTAAGTGTGAATGCATCTGGACTTTTCCTGATGTCTCTGATAATGAGTGCTATAGTTATGCTGATTGTTTTAGAGCTGCTGAAACTCAGAGTCTGAATGGTTCCTATAACTGCTTACATCCTTTGTTTGCTTTATCTTCATCTTTAAGGACGGCCCACTAAAATGTGTATAAAGTTACAGTGTTTCACTGCTTTAGTCACACTTGATGACCGCAGCACCATCTCAGTTAAGAGTCTCCTGGTCTTTGCTTCAAGAGTTTCCAACAGCTGTAACCTGGATATTGTAAGTAGTTTGTCCTCAGAACGTTACAATATGGATACTTTTTTAAACCCTGTGATAGATGTATACTTCTCTAGAGTTTGTGTTTTAAGTATACTGAATATTGCATCTTTTATGGAGAAACTATTCACTCTTAATAATGGTAAATGAGTAAAACTGAGTACACAATCATATTTTTGACATTGAATGAAACTGAACAAGTACATCTTTAATCAGTGAACAAGATTCCTTTCTGCTGCAAATAAATAAATAAGTAGCAGAATTGTATCTGTAAAGAGCATGACCACTGAAATCAGTACGATCAAAAACAGACCATATTTTCCTTTCCATCCACTCCTTACAGAATACAGATGGTTTTTACTTTTCAGTATCAGTTATTCCGTATGTGGACTAAAACATTGTTTGTAAATCGGTTTCCATTAAAGTTCAAATAAAGTACCAGTTTGTGAAAACCTGCAAGCTTAATGAGTCACTTATTTATATTTTTGACACATTTAGAAATTATTTGAACGATTTAAATTTAAGCCTCCCATTCAAACACTCAAATACATCGTTTTAAACCCACCATCAATGCGATGCATTTTTTTTTTTAGCGTGGAAAGACTTTTATTTTTATTTTGTGACATCATAAAGCTGCGTCGAGCTCCTGCATCTGCGATTCGGCTGAAAAAAGTTTTGTGATTTTAATTGTAATCTTCTCTCCAAAGCTAAGTGGGTGACTCAAAATGTTCTTTTTGATTCGGATTTGCTCTGTGAACAGTGGACCTTCTTTCACTTTCTGATTCTATATCTTTGAAATGACAAAAGTTGCAAACTTGTAGATTTTTTTTTTCTCTCCCACAAACACAACACAATAGTTACACCTTCTCGAATCCTTCACTGCAGGTGCACAAATCAAGAAACTCGAACGCTCACATATTTTGCTACAATTGCTGCAGTGAATAGGGTGCAAAACACATTCACACACCTGCATCAAAAATGTAAAGTCACGGACGAATTTTGTACATCCGCAAATCAGTGTGAATTTTTGCAGAGAGTTGCACACTTGTAGAATGTTTTCTTATATATATATATATATATATAAATTTTGGATGCTTTTCTAGCGGAATTTATAGTTGTAGAGAATAGCCACACGTGTACAAGTAAATTTGAAGTCACAGACAAAAGTTGTAAACTTGTAGAATTTTTCTCTCTCCCACAAACAACACAATAGTTACACCTTCTCGAATCCTTCACTGCAAGGTGCACAAATCAAGAAACTCGTACGTTCACATGTTTTGCTACAATTGCTGCAGTGAATATGGTGCAAAACACGTTCACACACCTGCATCAAAAATGTAAAGTCACTGACTAATTTTGTACATCCGCAAATCAGTGTGAATTTTTGCAATGAGAGTTGCACACTTGCAGAATGTTTTCTTATGTATGTGTGTGTGTGTGTGTGTATATATATAAAAATGTAAAGTCACTGACTAATTTTGTACATCCGCAAATCAGTGTGAATTTTTGCAGAGAGTTGCACACTTGTAGAATGTTTTCTTATATATATATATATATATATAAATTTTGGATGCTTTTCTAGCACAAACACAAGTGCATAACGACAACAGCGTGAATCTGCTGCTACGAGTCTAAAACCTGTTTTTCACTCGCTTTTGCAGCACATATCTATGTGAAATATGGTGCAAAAGTGATTTGTGCATCTGTAGAGGCAACGTTGTTTTGAGTGTTTTTGGCCAATCAGGCCATTATTGACCATATACTGCTCTGACTGACCGTTTGGATTCTTTCTTTATTTTTATATAATGTTAATTTTTCTCATCTTTAACAGGAAAAAAACACAGAAAAACTCCTGGTGAAGCAACTGAGATCCACGTGACACTATTATAAAGATGGCATTTATTAAAGAGGAGAGTGAAGACATGAAGATTGAAGAAGCTTTCAGAGTCAAACAAGAAGATATTGAGGAACAAACAGGTTAGATTTTTATTTCCAAAGAAAATTCTTTTCAAATAATTTACCATGGTTTTTTAAAATATATTTAAAAACATAAATCTATATTTTTAAAAGCATGTATCAATATATTTTGTCTTATGTTTGCCCTATAGTACAGAGGAGTTTCCCAATGAATCCTAGAATAAAAGTGGAGAGCGGGGACGTGAAGATTGAAGAAGCATTCAGAGTGAAAAAAGAAGATACTGAGGAACAAACGGATGGTTAGTGCGCATGTAAGCTACGATAACAATACTGAATATACTTTAGAGCATCAGAAACCGTTTACAAACTAAATATTAGTGTACTAACATATTAACATGCCTTCATGTCTCTTTAGATAAAAGCTCAATAAGAACTACAATCAACAAAAGAACATTCATCGTACCAAAAGGTAAACAACTAATACATGTAATGTCAATGAACATGCAATGCACCCATAATTCATTTTAAACACAGTAAAAACTAGTATTTGTGGTCTTCTCCAGGTCTTCAGGTCTGCTTCCTCACAGACTCGGCGTGTTGGGATATCGAGCACTACTTTCCAAACGCACAATGCTGGGTTCATCCAGACACGACTCTTGTGAGATCCGTTCAACAACACGTGAAACACTTTGAGAAACTGCACGACTACAGAATAGTGATTCTCCACATGGGAACAAACGACATCACAAGCGGAGCGTCTGCATCGACTGTCGTCCAGAGAATGAAAACTCTCATATCAAGAATCTCACAAGTTAATTCACAAATCCTGTATTTCGCAATCAGCGCCATTTTACCACGAGCGAAAGACGACTCTACAGTCAAAACTACAACCAAACAATGCAACAGCTTGCTTCAACACTGGTCTTCACAAACAAGAAACATTCTATTTCTGAACACTAAAAAGGCATTTCTCAAAAATGGAAAAGTAATTCAAAACCTATACAAACACGACGGACTTCACCTGAACCAAGAAGGAAAACACAAACTTTTCTCATACTTTCAGCGTTTCCTCTGGCATTTTTGCCAGTTTGCATCACATGCAAGACGTACTTAAACATCTCACATCAGTGTCTTTTAACACAAACATGACTTTGTTCAATACATTTGTGAAGCAATATGCCTCCTCATAGAAATATTTGACCGAGTGGTATAAAAAAAATGTAATTCAGTAAATTTCAGTAGAAAGGAGTGACAACATTGCTTAGGGTTGGGTATTACATATCCTACATCTGTTGTGATTACTGTATAAATATCTGCATTGCATGAACATGACAGTAAAATTATTAAAGAATTAAAAGGAATGTACTTGTTAAAGGATAGTGCACCCAAAAATGAAAATTCTGTTATCATTTACTCATCCTCTGCTTGTTCCAAACATATTGAGTTTCTTTCTTCTGTTGAACACAAAAGAAGATATTTTGAAGAATGTTGGTAACCAAACAGTTGCTGGTCCTAACTGACCATATTTTTTTATGGTCACACACACATTAGAACTAATAGTTCCCTCTGCTAAATTTTAAACAATATCTTGAAAATTTGGATATACATAGTTTACTGTATAATCTCTATTTTTATTCTAAACAACTAGTTAAAATGTCATGAAATCCTAAAACACATTTTTTGAGATGTTAACATATATGAACAGGTTGCACATCAGTGAAAACAACAACAATAGCACTCATTATGTGTATTACTAAGGGAAAAAAAGTTGAACCAATGTCACAAAAAGTGACGTATATGCGTTAATTTGCAGTGGTGATTGGCTGCCGTGGCTGGAGAGTACGCGTCTACGTCATCTGTTTTCTGAGCTTTTCTCAGTATTATTCATGAGAATGGTTATCTTACAGCGGAGAATTCAAATCTGATGAACGAGCTTCCGCGCTTTCAGTTCATTTCTGTAAACATAACCCTAACAGTATTTAATATGACAACACGTGGAGCGTGCATGAGAGAGCCGTTTCTGCGCTGAATGCCGCGACAAGTTTAAAGGGTTAGTTCACCCAAAAATGAAAATTAACATGTGTTTTACTCACCCTCGAGGCATCCTAGGTGTATATGACTTTCTTCTTTTAGATGAATCCAATCGGAGTTATATTAAAAATTGTCCTGGCTATTCCAATCGTGGGTGTTTCTGTTCAACAGTCCTAAACACGTCAAATAAAGCGCGCGCATCCATAATAAAACGTGCCTTACACAATAGCAACGCAACATCCACAATTGATGATGGTGTTTAGGCTTGTTCGGGATGCATCGGCGCCGGGCGGACCGATCGGCACGCGATACCGAGGCGCCACTGCATCCCGAACAAGCCTAAACACCATCAACAATGCTGGACGTTGCGTTGCTATTGATGTTCATGGCTTTAAGAACCTACATCGGCATCCAAACACAGCGAATCCAACGTGTTTGTGTTTAGCTGTTATTTTAAATATGGCGGTCAAAAGTATTTGTTGGTCACGGCAACCCAGCCCCTGACACAAGCGGTTCTCTAGCCCAGCAATGTTTTGGTGCTTACGAACCACTTTTCCTGGTTCGGAGCTGGTGCTTTGTGTGTCGAAAGACAAAGAACTGATTTGAAACTAGGCTCTGGCTCTGAACCAGCACTCAAAAGGGGTATAAGTGCTTCTGTTTCCTCAATGACAATCCCCACCATGGGATTGTGATGGTAAGTGATGTCTTCTTGGATCTGCAAGGCATCTTCATTATCCAGATCTTGTATTGTAAAAACTGTAAAGATACAAATAATTTCATTTCATTTAAATTACTTAGATTAATTTATTCCTTTATTTATTATGAACATGATGTTTAATAGGATTATAAAAACGTTGACTTTATAAAGTTTAAAAATGCAATTTAGGGTACAAATATTGTCCCTTAAAAAGAGAACATAACACACACAGTTTCACCCAATCTCATGTTGATCTTGAGTACCTATAAGTATAGCATCGTTCATAGCTCCAAAGATTCTTTAGTTTTATCATATTTATAAAAGAAAAATACAGCTTTCCGATTCTCTCCGAAAGCAGCCGAGCTCCTGGAGGCGCGCCGTGAGCGGAGCTAAAGAGTGACGAACACTTGCCCGATTGCCAACAAAACACAGACATTTGATGCCGTTTCACTTACCGTCTGCAGTTCTGAATCATGACCGGGATCTTTTATAGCTGGCACCGCTCCATCTTTCAGTATCAAACGATGTGTAAATCCAACGCCGAACTGAGCCTTGTTTATAAAAACGTTCGTCAACAAACACACTTGCAAAACTCCGTTGCTGCCCCGGAAAAACAAACTGCATCCACTTTTTACATAACGCTGGGTTCTTTAGGAAGCTGAACAAAGTTATCTTTCCCTTACAACCAAAAACACACTTCTTTGGATTGGAGACATTCTTTTCTTTGGAGACATTCTTCTCGAGCGAGTCCCGTTAATGCAGCCGAATGAAGCGCATTGATGGGCGCGCTCTTGCCAACGTTGCCAGATTGAGTTGATGGTTTCCAGCCCAAAAACTGTCCAAAACCTGCCCAAACGTGCACAAAACCGCCCAAAATATTTGATTAATATTTGTTTCAATTTGATCAATATTTAGCCTAGTTATTTTAACTGCCACACTTAATGTACTATACTGTAGCTAGCGACAAAAACAAGCAGTAACAGCAATAACAATAGCAAAATGACAACATAACCCATTCACATCTATGCCCCCCCACACACAATGCACTTTTACAGAATACATTTAAATTGTAAGATAATACCCAATTCGTTCATAACAAATTTAACAATGTGTATTTAAATGATATTATTTTAATTATTATTATTATTAATATTTCACTCCTGATAAATGTGCGTGAGTGAGAGGGAGAAAGACAGACAGGATTTAGCGAGAGATCTTAGGCCTACCTTTAAATGCCGAACAGGAACAGGCTGTTGGTTGTAACTTCACAGGATGCTGAAGAACACAGCTGAACATCTGAATGCAACTTTTCCGAACTATATACAGTCTGGCTGAGCTGTCTAGTACATGGATGAGTCAAACTTCCCCAACAGCTGCTGGGGAGGATGGAATGTAGCCGATGTCCATCCATTCCGTGCGAGCCCTGAGCGCACATTCATTAAACTTGAAAGGAGTGGCAATCCCATTCTATTTCTGGTGTCATCTTTAAGCAGTGAGACTTGGGAAAGTAAGGATTTTAATTGCACCAAGTGCTAAATCCTGAAAACAGTGGTTTCCTCCCGCATCTTGAAAAGATTCTACCTCCAACCAAAACGCATCTATAGTTAAGTGAGGTGAGAACCCTGCTGAGGCAACATTTCTCCACTGAGTCTCAAGTAAATCTGGTGAGCCTGAAAAGAACTCCTTCGGCAACTCACGAAACGGTGACTTGTTTGACAGAACAGAAGCAGGACATAGGAGTTCCAGCTTCCACAGCAGCTCCATGGATGCAGGCAAACGCATTTGATACTAGGTCAGGAGTTCTTTTAAGAGGTCTATACAGCGTGTTAAGACCACCTGCTTTTTCTCCGGAACCAGGGTGCTTGCCTCCAACTTCTGATTGAATGTGGTACCCAGGTCAGCATCTTTAGGTGAGAGGTATATACTAGAGGATTTTAGATCTAAGTCTCTGAGTTGTTGTTCATTATTCATTCGGAAAACGCTCGGCTTAATTATACGTCTCAGTGTTGACATGTACAGCCGGTTGAGGACCTGGAAAACTGCAAGTCTATCACCGGTCTCTAACTGAAATCATTTGTTGACAGCCTTTATTTCCAGCAGTAAAGGACGAAGAAAATGCAGGTAAAGTCTGTTGGTCTTGTCCTTGTACATTTCACTCAGAAGCCGTGCTGCTTAGCAGTGTTCAGAGCTTGCTGCCACACTGAAATGTAAAGCAAGTGCATGTTCTTGATCGAGAATTCTGTCAATGCAATCTGCTGTCACTAACCAGCGGGTGGAACTTGGAGAAAGCATTTTCAAAGGACAACCTCCGTTGTTAACAGTCTCATAAAGAGTTCAGTAGTCATTTTGGTGCTTAGATGAATGCGCAAACCAGCTATAAGTCTCCCTGATCATGTATTCAATATTTCTAGGGAGCTGCTGCATTGCCTTTTGAGCTACAATGTCCAGAGAATGGAATACACATTTGATTAACTGTAAATTAGGCTGTGTCTGCTTGAGCAGCGTATACACTGAATGTTGTCTCCCCACCATGACGCTTGCTCCATCTGTTGCTACGCCAACCATATTTGCTATGTCCAGCGCATTGGCTTGCAGAAAAGCCAATAATGGCATCCACAATCCTATTAGCATCAGCATCCAAAAGTTCGACCAGTCCCAAGTAAGTGCTCACAAACCGATTGTGTTTCTTTGAACGATATTTTATGCATATGCAAAGTAACTTGTTTACAGAAATGTCGGTTGTTTTTCGTTCAAGTAAAGGGAGTAAGAAGAGTTACCAATGTCCTGTCGAAGTTCATCTCTAAAATATGGCGCCAGAACTGACTTAATGACAGCCGAACATTTGGTTCTGTGCATCTGGAACACTCCGGTCTCATCCTTTAGTATGTCCGATAATTCATTCACGGTATTAACTGATGTGTGGCAAGCAACGTATGTTGCTATGCGGAGTTCACGTCGCTTCTGGTCATCACAAATAGTACTTAAGTTAGCTTTACTCACTGTAAACGGCTTAACTGTGGGCAGGCACCGCATCTTGTGCTTCTTAGTTTCGGCATGGTCCGTGAGCTTTGCTATCATCCAATTTACATGGCGTTATCCATGACTTCAGGTCCGAATCACTCTCCCACTCCTTTCTGTAACTTTTTTTATATTTTGCCCACTTCGGCATCTTGATTCCTTATATTTCCCGTTGAATGCTGGCTGCAGCTGCTATCACTCGTGATTGGCTAAGCGCAGGCTCGTGAGTCGTCGCCAACGTCAACACAAACACGAGTGGGCGTGTTTAGTTACATCACGATGACTAATTGAATGGCGTATGTGCACACTTGGGTTTTGTTAAATAATTAGCCTATAAAATGCACATTTTTTCAAAACCGCCAAACTGATCTCAAACCCGCCCAAATTTTGTCCACACGCCCAAGCCAATTTTTACCCGCACAATCAAATTCAAAACCGCCCAATCTGGCAACACTGGCTCTTGCTCTCGCTCTGGTCGTTGTGTGTGCGTGGGCGCGCTCTTCCGGGAGAAATGCCCATATAAGGAGTTCCACCCTTCATTACGTCACGAAGAGCCAAGCTCGAAAAAAACTCTCCGAAACTTAAACTTCCGGTACAAAACCAGAAGGAGTATATTTGACACAGAAATACTCCGTTCTACATTCATATCGTTTTTTGAAACTTTGGCCATGTTTAGCATGAGAATCCAACTCTTTAACAGTGTAAATAACTCAACATGCATGAAATAGCATTAGACCCCCCCTTTAATGGAAAAGGTGTGCCTGCTGTCCAAGTGGAAAAGAGGGGGTATACAAAAGGATGTATGCCACTGTAAAAAGTTTGGGAACCACTGCTGTGCTATAAATTATGCACAAAAAAGGATTAAAATATACAGCCGTGGCCAAAAGTTTTGAGAATGACACAAATATGAATTTTTACAAAGTCTGCTGCCTCAGTTTTTATGATGGCAATTTGCATATTGCAATTTGCAGGATGTTGCTGCAAGATTGCCCCTAAATCAACCATTTATCCAAACATCAAGAACTTTAAGGAGAGAGGTTCAATTGCTGTGAAGAAGGCTTCAGGGTGCTCAAGAATTATACATATTTTTGTATTTTGTATTATGGAGTTATTTAGACTGGATAAAGGAGGGTGAAAGTGATTAATGTGGACTAGACAGAAGGCAGTGGAGTGGAAGTTTAAAAACAATATTTTTCCAATGTCTTTAGGCTCGATTCCGCCAAAAGTGAACCCTTTCTCGAAGCACTGCAATCAAATTAGGCTTTGAACGTCACTAGTGACGTCATTTCACTAAAACGATACAAGCCTCGATACAGAGCTCCGTCTGGAAGCACCTGACATTCTCGATACAAGTTTCGAAGCCTCGGTATCAGGCATAACATCACTAGTGATTGTGTATCCTATATGGGTTATTCATATATGTTATATGTGCAGTAGCACAGCAGCATGTTGTGGATGTATTGGCAGTAGCAAGTCTCGGTACTTGCTCTGCAGCAGCAGCAGCGTAGCTGATCTATTCTGCCAAGACCAAATGCATTAACATTGTCATGTACATTTAGGGCTGGACGATATGGCCAAAATTTATATCACGATATATTTCTTAATTTCAGTCGATACGATATAATTCCGATATTGATATGAACACTATTAAAATAGCCTCGTAAAAAACTGCCAAGAACGAACTGAAATAGAAGAACAGCATTGAACTGAAATAGAAATCATTTGTAACATTATAAACGTCTTTATCCTGACTTTTGATCAATTTAAAGCATCCTTGCTAAATAAAAGTATTAATTTCTATAATTGGCTTATTGAAATAAAAACTGATTCTCTGCCAGCAGGAGGCGCTTCGAGAGCGGTAGAACTAGCGGTTTCTCCAGTAATGGCTGTAGTCAAAGCAGCTCCGCTCTTGAACGCTTCATTATCAGATAAAATGAAAATGCCATCGAAACTTTTCTGAAGACATTCCTTTCCCTTCAGAGATACATTCATATAAAACACCTGCAACGTGTTTTGATTTTAAACGTGCAGTGCTCATGTTTATTCAATGAAGTCAAATGCCACAAATAAATCAATGTATGGGAAACTGTAATGTATATCGAAATATCGGAAATGTGTTTAAAAATCATATCACCGTTATTGAAAAAAATTATATTGCGATACATATTGATATTGAATTAATTGTCCAGCCCTATGTACATTACCATGCCAATCCCTCTGAGAGTTGTCATGACAGAAATACAAAGTTCTGGCATGAAACTCTAAATGGCGCAGTCCAATAGATTTACCTCAATATGACATAATGACATCATCACATGGCACAGCTGATGTACATTACCATGCCGATCCCTCCGAGAGTTGTCATGACAGAACTGCATTTATGGATGGATCAAAGAGTAATAACAGCGTATCAGCAGCAGCAATGATAGGAGATCAACAATATGGTATTCAAATTCTGGACCAAAGCTGTATCTTCACAGCTGAGGCTCGAGCATTACTCCTGATTCTGGAAAATTTGAGAAAGGTCAAGAATGAAACTTTTTTTTTATATTGCTTGTGACTCAAGGTCTTGTCTTCAAGCCCTTAAATCCTTAAAGACTGACCACCCCATAATTGTTGAGATTTTAATTAAATTAGATCTTTTAAAGAAGGAAAACGTTAATATTGTCTTTTGTCCAAGTCACATTGGGCTGACTGGCAATGCGAAAGTGGACAAGGCTGCCAGGGAAGTGCTTGACCTGAAAATAACTGATTGTGAAATACTACCTTCTGACATTAGACCAGGAATGGGCAACTGGCAGCCCGCGGGCTGCATACGTCTTTTAGTAGGGCCCGTTGGATCATATTATACTCGATTGATCAATTTTAAAATATTTGAAAAGTAAGTCATGGAAAAGATTGCTTACTGTTTATGATGTTAATACTATCTCCAACCAGGAGAGGTCACTAGTTTCCACCCACTCGCCGTGTTAATTACAGCATAGTAGGATGTGCACTCTAATGTCAACATTCACTAACACTAGCAAAAATTAAAGAAAAATTGACAATTGTATTTTCCAGTCAAGATGTTAAACATGGGGATACCCATATGTTTGAATTGTTTGGAAACGTAATCTCGAATGAAAGATTTTAAAGGTGCAATAGGTGATTGTCTTCAGAAAATTTTTTTGTTATGCTGGTTGAAAGTCTCTTCACATCCCAATAGCAATCATTAAGTTAAGTGGTCTAAATGTATTTATCTGTATTTATATATTCTGTGGAAGGCGTAGGACCAAGAAATGTTCGTCCAATCAAAACGCTCGGTCCGAGCATTTTAATTGGCTTCCCTACCTGCCTGTCAATGTATGTATCTGCATACCTCCGTGCACCCTGTTCGCGCAGTGCACGCTGTGCAGACAGAGCGAGAATGGCAGACAAACATCAACAACCCGATCTTCCTTCCTGGTATTGTAGCACTTTTACATTTTCCAAGATCTCCTACTGCACCTTTAATTTAAATCGCCATTACACCACTGTTCACAAAGAACTATGAAAGAACTATGGCCAATTGCTGGCAGAGAATCAATTTGCCTTTTCTATTAGTCCATCTGCTGTTTTTGTTCAGACCACTGCAAACATCGACCCATATTTTTCACAGCAAACATGTAATTGTAAATGTGAACCGGTGGATTGACAAGAATCTAATGCATTATAAAAATCTAAACAATTAAGATGATAAGCTATATTTACATGTTATTTAATTAATCAAATTACTGATTGATAATTATTTTAATTAATATCATAATTGATCATTTTGACTCGTCCCTTTCCTTAAAAATGTTTTAAAAGTCTGAAATGTGAAGTTTGTCATTTTATAAAACTTTTAGGTTTTTTTTAGTCATACAGTTTAATGTTACCATAGACCAAGGGTATCAAACTCAATTCCTAGAGGGCCGCAGCCCTGCAGAGTTTAGCTACAACCCGAATTAAACACACTTGATCCAGCTAATAAGGTCTTTTAGACCAGTGGTGCCCAACCCTGTTCCTGGAGATCTACCTACCTGCAGAGTTCAGTTCCAACCCTGCTTCAGCACACCTGCCTGTAATTATCAAGTGCTTAATTAGCTGGTTATTAAGCTGTGTTTGATCAGGGTTGGAGCTGAACTTTGCAGGAAGGTAGATCTCCAGGAACAGGGTTGGGTACCACTGCTTTAGACTTATTTAAAAAAACGACATGGTATGTGTGTTGGAGGCAGGGTTGGAACTAAACTCTGCAGGGCTGCGGCCCTCTAGGAACTTAGTTTGACACCCCTGCCATAGACATTTCTTTACTATGCTAATATGGTAGCTATTATTTTATTTGTGTAGGTCTTAAAAAGTCTTAAATTTGTTTTTTAAAATCCTGCAGATACCCTGTTATATTATGGTACCATTTGGAATAACAATTTTTGGAATAAGCAGTTTTTAACTGTCCTCTTAGGCTGTTGAGAATGTTCTGTAGACTCCTAATCAAATCTAGGACCTCTATACATTTGTTTGTTGGAAATTTACAGGCAATGTAATTGAGATGTTTACATTTGCTTGTTGGGATAACCCTGTTTGTCAACTGACAACAAAGTTTCCCATTTGAATTAGCATAACTGCACGTTTTATTGTTAATAAAATCTTTAAAAACAAATTGCATTAATTATACTTTGATTTCCGTCAATAAAAAAAGAAATTGAGTAAGATGGTGTAAAAGGTGTGTGGATGTGGATTAGTAGTATGGCCCCTTGGTATAAAAAAGAAAATGTGCTGGCCCTCGTCACTATCAAAGTTGCCCATCCCGCCTTAGACCATTAATTAAATTTACATCAATGACAAAAGGCAGAAGAAATGGTATGAATGTAAAAATAATAAATTATATGAAATAAACCCATCTTCCCATAACTTAAAATCAAGACATGGCCATGTCTACACTAGGAGTCAGTCAATATGCTTTGGAGAATCGATCGATCACAGTTAATATTGTAGTGTTACCTTGGGAAACAGGGAGGTCAGTGACAAAGTTAATGGCAATGTGGGACGAGGGATGGGGAGTGGATGTCCCACTGAACTGGAGCTAGAATCAAGGAAGTGGGGATGATGGGTTTCAGAATGTGGTTCTAGACACTGGAATCATACAGGCTGATTTAACCTTTTGTTGAATGCAAGTATTTAAGGTTAGGATGTTGTGTCTACACAAGGAATTGGTGTCTTGCCCCCTCCAGCCAGTGCTGCCATTATTGAAAGACTGCCTTCATTGCCAACAGTTCTCAGTTCCCATGTCATAATTTCGTTTGCGTGGAGAAAGTTTAAGGGAGAAAAAGGCACAGGGATATAGTTTAGGAGGTGTACCATTGTGTTGGGAAAGCATGGCCCTGTACTCGATGCAGGAGAGGAGTCCACCATCCTTCTTGACCACAAAGAAGAACCCAGCCACTGCTGGTGAAGTGGAAGGTCAAATGAAGCCTTTTGACAGCTCCTCATCAATGTGTAAATAGCACAGTTGCTGCAATGGTGAGGGGAAAGTTAAGAGGCCTTGGACTTACTAAAAGCTTTGACAAGGTCAGAGTATTCAGTTGGGAGGTTGGAAACAGAGGCTGGGTTGACAGTAACACCAGCAACCCCGACCAGAATGGGTGAAACTAGTTCAATGCAACTGGAGACCCTTACCAAAAAGAAGTATACTTCAAGTTTATTAAGTATACTTTAGTAAAGTTCAAGTATATTTTAAGTATACTTTATGTAGTAAATATACAAATATCAGTGTACTAGTAGTAGGGCTGCCCTCGACTAAGGATTTTTGTGGTCGACTCTTAGTCGTTCATTTGAAACATTAGTCGACTAATCGCACGTTTATTAATAAACCATTTAAATCATTATAATGAGTAATTGCCTACATAGCCTAATAAGCGCATGCGTAAAGCTTGCCACAGCGCACCGGCAGAAGTAATGATTGTGAATGTGTCAGGCAAAACAGGTACTAGTAGTAGGGCTGCCGTCGACTAAGGATTTTTGTGGTCGACTCTTAGTCGTTCATTTGAAACATTAGTCAACTAATCGCACGTTTATTAATAAACCATTTAAATCATTATAATGAGTAATTGCCTACATAGCCTAATAAGCGCTGAAGCGCATGCGTAAAGCTTGCCACAGCGCACCGGCAGAAGTAATGATTGTGAATGTGTCAGGCAAAACAGTAAGGAGACTGCATTAACATTTTCATAATTTGATGTGCTTTCTTTGTTTTCGGTTTAAGAGATGAAGTCGGAGACACTGACACTGACTCGTCATCTCCACAGTAGTGGATGCGCCTGTATGCATGTTTCATATGAATTACATAATCTGAGAATATTTGTTTTCCATTTGAATTGGTTCATTTGAAAGTAGACATTTCACTCTCTATAGATATATTTTTAATGTCTGTTAGGCAAAGATATACACAGAGTTTCGCGCTCAAGTTCACAGAGCGAGACGGCAGAAAGTGCATCCTGTTTGTGTTTGCTTTCATTATTTTACAAAAGTGCAATGTTTTGTTGTTATGAGTGCGCTAGCCGTTAATGATCTGTCCATCACAGACTGCCTGTGGATTTAAAAAATAATAATTTCTGCGACTAATAACATTTTGGTCGACCAAGCCTCTTCTACGGTGGCCGAGAGAGCTCAACGCGCTGCAACTTCAGAAAACCATTGAAGTCAACTATATGGTGAAAAATCCTGGAATGTTTTCATCAAAAACCTTCATTTCTTTTCGACTGAAGAAAGAAATACATAAACATCTTGGATGACATGGGGGTGAGTAAATTATCAGGAAATTTTAATTTGAAAGTGAACTAATCCTTTAATGGCAATGTGGGATGCGGGATGGGGAGTGGATGTCCCACTGAACTGGAGCTAGGATCAAGGAAGTGGGGATGATGGGTTTCTTCATTATTTACCTTTAGTAAATCGGGAGCTGCTGGGGCCAACATAGACCCAGTTGATGATTTTATCAGCTTCCAAAATTTACTAGGATCATTAAAAATTGTATTTATCATACTAAGACAATACTCTTTTTTTTTATATATATATAATTTTAGTACATTTATTCCTTAGTGCCCTATATTGTTCCCAATCACTAGCGTTATTAGTTATTTGCTCACAACACAAACAAAGAAACACGCTGCAAATACTCACAACACAAACAAATAAAGAAACGCGCTGCAAATACTCACAACACAACCAAATACAGAAACGCAAGTACAGACCACAACGGGAGGACCCCAACAATGCCAAAATTACCCCAACAAAACGAAAATTAACCATGTTTTTTTTTGTTTTCTGTATTGGTTACCATTTGTATAACCATAGTTGTACAAATACCATGTACAAACTATGGTTAGTGTAGTAAATCCATGGTTAATTTGTGGTTACCATGGTTTAACTATAGTAACCATTTTTAATTGATTTTTTACATAATAAATGTATTTATTAATTAATTAATTTTAATAGTAAAACCATATGGTTAACTTTTGTAAGATAAGTTGCAAAGTAAGTTAGCCAGCTTACATGCTTTCACAGTTACAGTAATTGTGTATTTCGTCAGCTTATTTAGGCTAATAATTTCAACAAAAAAAAAGAAGAAGAAGAAGCAAAGGAATCGTATGATCAGGATGTTAAAATAAACAAAAATCTCACCTTTCAGAGCAAACATTGATAAATATGTCCCAGCCACGTTTGTCACTTTGCGGTTCCCTTAAACATCTCCGATGTGATCTGTGCCTATTTGCAGTGCGTTTCTTTATTTGGTTGTGTTGTGAGTATTTGCAGCACGTTTCTGTTTTTGCAGCGCATTTCTTTATTTGTTTGTGTTGTGCGTATTTGCAGCGTGTTTCTTTATTTGGTTGTGTTGTGAGCATTTGCAGCACGTGTGTTGTCAAATTGAAGAAGATGTTTTCTTAATTTGCAGGTGTTTTTTCTATTTGCATGTGTTTTTTCATTTGCAGCGCGTTGAGCTCTCTCGGCCACCGTACTCTTCTGATCAACTAACGATTAGTCGACTATTAGAGGGCAGCCATAACTAGTAGTATACTTGTAAGTGTACTATTTCAATACTCCTTGGGACTAAATTGGCCCACTTTCTAGTATATAAAAGTACACTTTTAAGTATACTTCAAGTATAACAGTAGTAAACTTTGAGTACACAACTAGTTTTAGTTTGTACTGCAACTATACTAGATATGAACTTACTGATACTTTACTAATTAAATACTTGTAGCATTTTTAGTACCCTTTGAAGTATAGTCTCAGTAAACTACTAGTTTAGTAGTTTTATACTGCAAGTATACTCGTAAGTTTTCCTTAAGTGAACTTTGCATCATACTTTAAGTAGACTACTATGTTTCTATTTATTAATTTGTATATATTTTGTTATATGAAAATTTGAACATACAAAACATCAAAAAGAAGAACAGGGAATCTGCTTGTAAACAATAAAATTTTATTCTAGCTTCGTGCATTCTTTTTTATAAACACTTGAATGTGGGTAAGTTTCATTAAAAAAAAAATAAAAAAAACATTTTAAACAAAAAGCTAAAAAAAGACTATGAATTGGATTCAGAATGATAATCAAAACGTAGATGGAGTTGATCAACACCCCAAAGCATGACAATCGTTATTACCTCTTCATGGGTCAACATTTTATTCCATAACGTTACACAGTTTTGATGCTGTTTTATGTCTGATGATCGTGTTAGAATACATGTGGAAACATCTGTTGTTTCGGTTTCTTCTTCACTTGTGTTTTTTGAAAATTCTGTACAGAAAATGTGTACTAGCGCCCCCTACAGTATAACAATGAAAACACGGATTCTACATGTTAGATTACGTGTGGAAGGATCTGTTTTTTGGTTTCTTCTTTGCTTGTGTTTTGGAAGTTCTGAACAGAAGATGTGTAACAATGAAAACATTCTCAGAGCACAAGTATAGCTCAAATATATTTAGACAAAATATAAAATATACTCAAATATAAGTATAAGTCAAGTATACTTAAGTGTCATTTTATTTATCATATTTCTAAAAAGTACATAAAAAGTAAACTGAAAATATACTTTCCTATTTTTTAGTTTAAAAGTATACTAATAGCACAGTTTTTTCGTAAGGGGAAGCATGTTGAGTCCCATTGTGAAATCTGTTTTTCTTTTGTTAAGAAATTCTGTTGTCTAATTCGCAAGGATTCTATCAAAGTGGGCTCCGAGAGCGAATGAGGTTGTCAATATTGATGGCAAGGTCAATGAACTGGTCTAGGGTTCTCCCCTCACACTACCTCAAAAACTTGTGTTTAAAAACTTCCCTGAAGTGTTGAAAAAAGTTATCAAAAGAGGAGGAACACCAATCGTTCTCCTGTCCAGACTGTGGTTGCCCAATTCAGTGCCTTCACAGTGAGTAATGAGCAGACAAAAAGAGATTTAACTCTCATCTGTGAGAGTGTGGGTTGCTAACCCACAAACATTGAGTATTGCATCAGGAACCCCTTTCACCTTGATGCAGTGCTGTCATATTTCTTTTGTGTAATTTTATTACTAAAGTTGTCTAATTTTAACTGTTTTATTTATTAAATATAAGCTTTAATAAAATTGCAGCTGTCAAACCAGAACACATGGATTGAATTGCAATTGTCAAAACAATCTTGAATTAAAACACGCACTACACATTTTTTCCACAATGGTTCATAGCCATTAAAGGGGTCATATGATGCGATTTAAATTTTTCCTTTCTCTTTGGAGTGTTACAAGCTCTTGGTGCATAAATAAGATCTGTAAAGTTGCAAAGACTAAAGTCTCAAATCCAAAGAGTTATTCTTTATAAAAGTTAAGAGTCAACCACACCCTCCTAAAACGGCTCATTCTAACACGCCCCCTGAGGCAGTACACAACGTTTGAGGCATTCGGCCATTCACAACGCACTGGACAGCTGGCCAATCAGAGCACACCTCGCTTTTTTAGAACGATGAGCTTTGTAAAAATCGACGCGTTTCAGAAAGGCGGGGCATTGAAGAGAAACAATAATGTACATTATGTGGAAAATAATGTGTTTTTTTAACCTTAAACTGCATAAACCCATTGCATTACACCAAATACACAACATAATGTTATTTTTAGCAACGTCATATGACCCATTTAACTTGTTGCTCATATTTTCTGGTATGTGCCTTGCAATTATCAGCTAAGGTGTGGCTTTTCTGAATCCAGGACCTCACATAATATCTTGGAGAAAACGTCTTTAGTCTAGCCTTTGAAGCTTTAGACTTGACCTTGCTGTTTTTTTTTTCTTTTTTTTTCAAGTTCTTTATAACATTGTGTTTATGCTTTATAGCAACTAGGGATTGTGCAACCCTGTTTGTATATACAGTCATAGCCAAAAGGTTTGGCAGTGATATAAATTTTGTGTTTTGCAAAGTTTGCTGCTTAAGCTGTTGTGGTGTTGATTCACATTGTTTCTAGATTATTGTGTAGAGTGATCAGATGCATTTTAAATAATTGCTAAAAGCTTCATTGGCCAAAAAATGAACTTTTCACAAAAAAACTAATTTCACAGTTTTTTTGATCCTGACACAAAATGACCAGCTAACATTAAGGACCTGTTTACACCTGGTCACTTCATGCGTTTTTTCTGCTCGGATAGCTATCCGATCGTGAAAAGACCAGGTGTAAATGCCCTCCGAAACGCATTCGAGACGGATATAAATCCGATCACTCCAACCACTTCAGGAGGTGGTCTGGGCCGCATTCCAGACGAAACTGGACAAGTGTAAATGCATCTGGTTGTTGAAACCACATATGTAAATTTTACTCCTCCCAAAATGTTAAAATAATAAACGTGTGAGAGCGTGTTATAGGCTATATGACATTAGTCAGACTGCGCTAATGCAACACGCATCGCTGAGGACGAGTAGCTGAGTATCTCTTCAGAAAGCCGACGCGCAAACTACCGCGAATAAAACTGAAGGTTAAGACGCAGACGGTCAACACACAATCATCTTCATTAAAAGTAGTAAGACAAACTTATCTTTCCAGTGCTGATGCCGTGCGCTCTCCTATTGCGGTCTTTGATCTTGAAATGAGCTGATAATTAATAAAATGCAGTGCTTATCTTTTGATTTCGTAGACGTGAACGCCATTCAATTTAAATATAGCGCGGGAATTGAAGCAATGGTTACCTATCAAAGAAACACTTGCAGCCATCGTCACTTTGCATCAAAATGGCCTCACATGCGAGGAAATTGCTGCAAAGAATATTGCACCTGAAAGAACCATTTACCGGATCATCAAGAACTTCAAGGAGAGAGGTCGACTGCAGTGAAGAAGTCCCAGAGTGTCCAGCAAGCGCCAGGACCGTCTCCTCCTGAGGAGTGGTATCAAAACATCTGTAACAAAGTTCGTAGATCGGGGAAGAAGGAGGCGGGAACCTGCGAACATTTAAACACGTTAATAATAAAATAAACAAACAAAACTGAAAATAGCTCAACAGCCCCTCACGGACGACTGCCGGTGCCAAACAGAAACATAACAACATAAATCCAGGCCTGGTCCTCTCTCGTCTTGCACTGTCGTCACTCCTCCTTTTATCCTTCCCGAGCTCCTCCGTGGGACTCGAGACCGGTGAGTTGCACAGGTGTCGCGCATTATCACTTACTCCCACGGCTCTCGGCCCCGCCCCACTCGTCACATACCCCCCTCTTCCACCGCCCAGTGGATGGCGACGGCTTCTCCGAATTCGGGGCAGCCGGCAGGAGTCCCCCATTCCCTGCTCCTCCCCAAAATGGCGGACGGCAGCAGGCGAACGGCGGCGACTCCTCCGCTCCCTCACGGACGGCAGCTGTTCCTCCACAACCCAGGCGGCCGGCAGCGAGTTCGTCCGTCTCCCCGGCAACTCACTCCAGCCCACCGCCTCGAGCGTCCATGGCGGTAGACTGCTCCGCCATGCTCGATAGCACCGCGGATTCACCACAGCGGCAAGGGCTCTCTGGAAGCGTGTCCCTCCTTCCTCCCGGCTTTTGTAGCACCCTCACCGCCTGATAAGGGGAGATACAAATGTGTATAAAATGGACACAGGACACGGAGCTGCTTTCTCACTGCCAGCATCTGTATTGTCTGAGCAGCGCGCCCCCTCCCCCAACAGGTGAACGCTCCAAAGGGAAAAGCAATCGATCGATGATACAACGAATATTATTGCTTCCATAGAGCAAATGAGAAGAAAAGGAAGAAATATTAATTTCTTTTTTTTTCACTTAGGAAAAAAAATTATTGTTCCGGTTCCCAGACACACTGCCGCTCGGCCCTCCACTAGCTGGGTAAACTCTTCTGTGATGCCTGGCGGCGGCACTGGATAGCCCTCGGTGGACGGCCCGACACTCCTCCGCCGCCCCCCGGCAACTCACTCCAGCCCACCGCCTCGAGCGTCCATGGCGGTAGACTGCTCCGCCATGCTCGATAGCACCGCGGATTCACCACAGCGGCGAGGGCTCTCTGGAAGCGTGTCCCTCCTTCCTCCCGGCTTTTGTAGCACCCTCACCGCCTGATAAGGGGAGATACAAATGTGTATAAAATGAACACAGGACACGGAGCTGCTTTCTCACTGCCAGTGTCTGTATTGTCTGAGCAGCGCGCCCCCTCCCCCAACAGGTGAACGCTCCAAAGGGAAAAGCAATCGATCGATGATACAACGAATATTATTGCTTCCATAGAGCAAATGAGAAAAAAACGAAGATTAGTTTCTTTTTTTTTCACTTACATTTCGTTTTCTTTTTTTTCTTTTTTTGACTTACTTGTTCCAAGTTAAAGCTGTGTAATATGTGAATTCAAATTCTAATTTATGTATGCCCTGCATGCTAACTGTGTTTACAGTTTTTCAATAAAGGAACATACTGGACATTGCATAACCTTTTACTTCTTACAAATGTGACCCCTTTTTTTCCATCTCAAGAGTCTTTTCAGTATGCAAATAAATATACTGGCTGATACTGTGACACTGGGGAAGTCCATGGTGTAAGGTTCTGCATTTCATATGGTGTGGGGTGAAATGATATTGTGTTTGGGTGCCCTACGCTATAGCATGCTGGAGTACCTAAGTAGTCATATGTAAATGTTTTCGGTGGTCCTCTTTCTCTCCTAGGCCATCTGTACCCCTGTTCTCCTTCACTGTTCCTTTCGTTTGGAGCTGCATGAGCATCTGCCACATCATCAGGTTCTACTTCTGGTTGTTCTGCATTCATCGCATCTACTTCCTGTTGAGATAAGCCTTCATTTCGTCACATCTTGATCAACTTCTCTTCTTTCCTTTTCAGGTTCGCTTGGCTGGACATCAGGTAAGTATGTGTTATCTAACTCGCTGTTTTCTTCCACAGGTTGCTGATGCTGAACCACAGGTAAGTAGTAGTGATCACCGTCTTCATCCTCCCCTTCTTCTGGACTAGACTCATCTTGGTCTTCTAGCCTTGGTTTGTTCACTGTTTTCTTTGTCTTTGAGTCCTTCCTGAGTTCAGCCCACATTTTCTTTGCCTGGCCTGTATTTTATGTTAAAATGAAAATCCGCAAGTTCTGCCACCCATCTACATCCTGTCGCATTTAGCTTTGCACTGGTTAAGATGTAAGTGAGCGGGTTATTGTCGCTATACACGGTAAACGTAGGGGCATAGTACAAATAATCCTTGAATTTTTCTGTGACAGCCCACTTCAGGGCAAGGAACTCCAATTTCCCTGAATGGAGGTGATACTTTTTTTCCGCGGCTGTCAAAGTTCGGGACCCATAAGCAATGACTCTTAAGCTTTCCGTCTTGTTTTTGATACAAAACAGCTCCAAGTCCCTGATTTGATGCATCAGTATGAAGTACGAATGGCTGTGAGAAATCGGGAAATGCGAGAACAGGAGGCTCAACCAGACAGTCTATCAGTCCCTCCAGTATCTCTTGGTGCTTGTTTGTCCACACAACTGGCGTTTGAGAGGGCAATCCCCTATTCTTTCCTTTCCACTTTTGATTCCTTGTCTCTTTGCACTCCTCTTTGTTAGTCTCAGTTTGTTTCAACAGGTCGTACAAAGGTCCCGCGATCCTTGAGAAATCTTTTATATACTGCCGATAGTAGCTCAGCAGGCCCATGACTGCTCTCAGTTGCCCGACTGTACTAGGTCTTTTCTCTTTCAGGTCTCTCACGGCAGCTGTGTCGGCCGGATCCATCTTACTTCCTTCCTCAGACACAATCCTTCCAAGGTACCGCACTTCAGACTTAAACATCTCACATTTACTAGGCTTTAACTTTATCCCATACTGCCTTAATCTTTGTAAGACTTTTCTCACATCCTCTACATGATTTTCGAAGGTTTTGCTGAAAACTAATGTGTCATCCAGATAGGGAACGCAGATATTATCCCTTAGCTCATCCAGGCATTCCTCCATGCAGCGCTGAAAAGCTGAAGGAGCATTCATCAGGCCGAAAGGTACCCGGATCCACTCGTACAAGCCCCACGGTGTTACAAAGGCTGTTAATGGTCTACTTTCCTTGGCTATGAAGCCCTGATGATACGCTTTTCCTTGGTCAAGAAGTGAAAACAAGGAGTTCCCTCCCAGACTGTCCATTATGTCTTGTACACAGGGGATGGGCTGCCTATCAGGATGTGTTTTCCGGTTCAATTATCTGTAATCAATACACAGGCGTAAGGTGCCATCCTTTTTCCGGACACATACTACAGGTGAGGCGTATGGTGAGTTTGATTTTTGTATCCATCCTTGTGCAATGAGATCATGCAAATAGTCTTTCATTTCTTGGTAGAGGGGTTTAGGCACTGACTGGTAAGTACGTGCAACAGGAGTAACGTCTTTCAGTGAGATGGCTAGTTGCAGCCTTTCAATGCAACCTATGTCAGTCTCAGATTTGGAAAATGAAGCTGCTTCATCTTTTAACATTTGTTTAACAATTTGTTTTTCAGGCTCACTGAGATGGCTCAAGTTGACTGGCGGAACCCATGTGGTGTCAGAGGTATGGCTGGCTTCAGTTTTTATTTGACTGATCCTCAGAGAAGGTAAGCCATGATTCTCAAAAGCAGCTGTTGGATACACAGACTGTACTGGTTGTACTGTCCCTATGACCGTCTTGCCCACTAACATTAGGTCATGATCTGTGGGATTTTGTACACTGACGATTATGTGTGGAGAAGTATGCTTCTGCAGGGTCACTATTGTCTCGCAGAACTCCAACCCCTCTGTCCATTGTGGGTTAACGTCAGGCTCAAAGATAAGCAATATGTCTT
>NW_015636579.1:36092-53445 GCF_001515625.1 Sinocyclocheilus rhinocerous
TCATCCTTGCTGGGGCCTCCAAAAATGTAGCACCCTCACCGCCTGATAAGGGGAGATACAAATGTGTATAAAATGAACACAGGACACGGAGCTGCTTTCTCACTGCCAGCGTCTGTATTGTCTGAGCAGCTCGCCCCCTCCCCCAACAGGTGAACGCTCCAAAGGGAAAAGCAATCGATCGATGATACAACGAATATTATTGCTTCCATAGAGCAAATGAGAAGAAAAGGAAGATTAGTTTCTTTTTTTTTTCACTTACATTTTCATGACCACCACACTTTCGGCACCAATGTAACAAAGTTCGTAGTCACGGGAAGAAGGAGGCGGGAACCGGCGAACATTTAAACAACTTTAATAATAAAATAAACACAAAACTGAAAATAGCACAACAGCCCCTCACGGACGACTGCCGCGCACAAACAGAACCAAAACAACATAAATAATCCAGGCAACTGCAGTACAAGATTATGAGATGCATTATTTGAATGAGTGGCGCAGGTGTCACGCATTATCCACCGGCCTCGCTCCGTTCCCACGGCTCTCGACCCTGCCCCACTCGTCACAACGTCCTGCAAGAGTGACTTCTTCAAACGATCCATGAGCAATTTGGTGATGATCCATGCATTTTCCAGCATGATGGAGCACCATGTCACAAAGCAAGAGTGACAAAGAAGTGGCTCGAAGATCATTACATTGAAATTTTGGATCCGTGGCCAGGCAACTCCCCGGATCTCAATCCTATAGAGAACCTGTGGTCAGTCCTCAAAAGGCGAGTGGACAAGCAGAAGCACACAAATTGTGATCAACTCCGAGAACTAATAAGGCAAGAATGGATCGCCATCAGTCAGGACTTGGCCCAGTAGCTAATATCCAGTATGCCAGAGCGAACTGCAGAGGTTATGAATAACAAGGGTCATCACTGAAAATATTGACTCATATTTTTTTGCCAATAAAAGCCTTTAAAAAATATGATATGCTTATCATTGTTTTTCAGTATACTATAGAAACATGTGGGAAAATAATCTACAAATACTGAAGAAGCAAACTTTGCAAAACACAATTTATGTCACTGCCAAAACTTTTGGCCATGACTATATATTTTAGAATTAATGTTACAGGCAATGTCTGTATTGGGTATCTGAGTGGTGAATGAGGGTCTGACCCATTTTTACTCATTTAACCTGGCTTCCAGAGAATAAATATATATTTGTTTTGTAATAAATCATCTGAATCATTATATAATCAAATGTTATATTTTATAGAAAAAAGTAATCAGTTTGAACTTTATTCTTATTTATTTTATGTTGCTATTCTAATGACAGCTTTATAAGACATGTGAAGGTAAGTGTGACTAGAGTCATGAAGGTCAATAATGCACCATGTGTACTTGTTGTTTTGAACTGCATACTTGGTTTACAGTTCCATTGGTTACTGTTGTCACGATGTCTATCTGGAGTGCCCACGAGCTCCTCTAGAGGGCACCCCATCCTGTACCCTTTACCATTCACCCCGGACTCCATTTCCCATAATCCTTTGCCTGGACACATCATCAATTGCAATCTCCTGTCTCACCACCTCATCAGTCTCCCACTATAAGAATGGCACACTTTTTGATTGTTTGCTGTCTGCCCTGATCATTGCCTGTTTGTGGATTATTCTTCTGCCTCTACCTGGGATATTACTGTTTGCTGTTTCTGGACCCTGCCTGTTTTGACCACGCTCTCTTTTAAAGGCAGAGTAAGTGATTTCTGGTAGCCAATGTTATGCACTGAAAGCTCTCTCCTCCACATCACGAGTAGACACGCCCCTTATTGCTGATTGGCTACAAGTTTGTTTTGCAATTCGGCCCGAATCAGTTTTCTAAAGTGTTTTTGAAAAATCACATACCCTGCTTTTAATAAAGCCTGCAAGTGGATCCCCAGTCCGTTGTCATGCCTCCTTTGTTACAGCTCTATGTTAAACTGAATCCTAATTAGAAATTTGTCAGATCAGGTTTTGTCTGCATGAATGTATTGTTCTGTTCCAGCGATGTACTGTAGCTCAATCTTGGATGACATCTCTTCCCTCTATGTTTACATGTTGACTTCAACAGCAGCTCAGACGAGAAAAGTCCTTCCAGAATTTATGACTTCTAAATGACCCTTAAAGTTGTATATATACGTATATAGAAAATGGGGTGCCAAAGATAATGTCTTTAACTTGTGTCGGGGACAGAATACCATGTTTAGATGTTGCTAAATTATCTGTACTGTTAACCTATCAGAACCTGTAGAAATGACGTCAACTGATTATCCATATGACTGTAAGTACTAGTGTTTCTGTATTCTAAGTTAATTCGAGGCTGTCTCCTCTTACTCAGTTTTAACGGCCTTTGGATGTTTGGACAACTCTTGTCTTCAGTAAACTCTCTGTCAACTCAATGAACTTCAAATTTGACTCCTTGTCTTCACTGAGCATACTGGTCTGTCTATGGGGTTTAACTGTAATCCCCCTACACACGCAAAACAAGAAAACAAAGCACTTGAGCATCTGTTTGCCAATGGCATGACTGTTAAATAAACAGCAGCAATGAATATAAATGAGCCATAAGGATACACTAACAGTATCGTGCTATACACCAGACATGGCTTTTACAAAGTGACATCTGGTCTGTGTGTTTGTGGCCTTTCAGTGATGTCTTTATGTCTTTGTTTCATCAGGTGTTCAGAACATTCTGTTGATCTATTAGCACCTTTTAGTTTGACTATTTAGAATAACCAAGTACTGTATATTTGGTGTTTTTTTTCATCAAAGTGAATAAAGTGCCCACTTTCTTAAAAATTTAACCAAAAACATTTTAAACACTTTTGAGAGAGCTGTAAATATTGTAAACATATATCATTCAGTGTAAATCTTTGTATGAACATAAAGATTCAACAATTGAGCTATGAACTGAACAAGTTTCCCCAATGTGACGAGCATAAATTAAATAATGCTTCTTTGAACAAAGGAGGGTCCATGAGTACCACTATTTTGGCTTTACATGTTTAACAGATATAACTTTTATTGTTGCGAGAGCATTAAAGTTATTACATTTCCATAAATTACTTTCAGAATAACGTTTTAAATAACATAATACATTTTTAAAACATAGAAACATGCGATACACAAGTAATATATTATGTTTTCACCTTCCCCATTCAGGTTTAAAATGTAGTAATTCATAGTAGAAGTGATAACTTCAGTGTGCATGTGATTTAAGCTTTACTCCCAAACACAGGGCCAGCTCACTTTTCTGAATCTTCCCATCTTTATTCACATCACAGTGGCGCAGCAGAACCTCACGCAGTTTGTCCAGATCAACTCCTCTGATACTGGGCTGAGAGAAAGAAGAAAGCGTTGGAATACAGAGGGAAACGGAGAAATCACAGTAGAAAGAGACGGAGTGACAATTATTAGTTGTATTATATTACTATTGTAGAAGGCTTTTACATTTTTAATCAGTCAATGAATAAATAATTACATTCATGTCTAGAGCACAAGCTATAAAGCATAAGTTACATGCTAATGTTTAATACTGAAGGTTATGGACCCAAATAAATTAAAACAACAAACCAAAATTTTTGCAGTAGTGATTTCCTTAGAATGCGTCACAGACATGTAAGTTCAGGTTTGTTATAAATCTCATGACTTGATTACTTGTTTATTACTGTTAGTCACTTACCTGGACGAGCTCCATCATGTCTTTGACAAAACCATCCACCTCTGGTCCTTCAAGTGCTCCAGTCTTACTCTAGAAAGAGAGCCAACCTTTAAGAGCTGGAACTGCTTTGTCAGTGCATTGTGTTTGTTATTGTGTCTAAGTACCACATTTGATATTTATCCATGGGGTTAGCTGATTAGCTTGTCTGGTTAGCCACTTTTGCTATTAGCAGTTCTTGCGAGCAACATATAAATTACAAATATTTTAGATGTTTGCCATTGACCAGTTCTGTCATGACTCTCGAAGGTATTGGCATGGTATGGTACATGACAATGTTAATGTGTTTGGTCTTGGCGGAATAGATCTGCTACGCTTCTGCTGCTGCAGCAGTCAATACATCCACAACATGCTGCTGTGAACATGTAAGAAATACTGCTGCTGCACATGTAACATATATGAAATAACCCCATATAGCATACATGAATCACCCCATAGCAGATCTAGACAGGTGGAGCTGGGGAAGGTGGAGGGTTTCTGAAGTGTGCTGCAACTTCTACAGCAAACACTAGCCAAGTATTTTTATGTTGAGCAGCGAGCTCACTGGCTGCTGATAAAAAAAGAACCAGTCAGCTGCGCCATGTGATAATGATGTCATTATGTTATATTAAGATTAATCTATCGGACTGCACCATCTAGAGTTTCATGCCAGAACTTTAGATTTGTTTTTTATTATTTTTGGAGGCCTTTCAAAATTGTGCCATCAACCAATCAGTGTTATTACCATATCGGGACACAATAACATGACATTTACAGCTTAGGTGATATAAAATCATGCACAGGACATGTCTGTATTAACAACAGTAGAAAGGTTAAAATTAATTCTTACAACATCATAATGTGCAAAGATCTTCTCAAAGTCTCTTTTTCTCTCCACTTGACTGTTGGCCTGAAGAAGGTAGGAAATAGAGAGGGCATCATGCACTGGTTTGCAGCAAATTATTACATTTAGGATCACAAAAGATTAAATGAATTAGATATAAAGTACTAACATCCATCTTGAACTGCAACAGGAAGTTGTCTTGCAGAGCCAGAATTCTGGAGTGGAAATATAGTTTCATACTTGATGAACTCCACAACATTGAGACTTTTATCAAACTGAATTGGATCATCATTGAACTGACTTGAGCTGAATAACTTTTGCCTTCTGTAGGGCTGCTTATAACTCGGAAACTCGGGGCTTAAAGAAAATTTCGAGTTTCCCACTCCTAATAACGACTTTGTGGTGGCGTTCATGTGCTTTCAACTCGTAAATACGATCTATCCGACATGACTTGAACGCACCATAAGTGCCATTTACAATTTTCAAATGATGATCGTAAATCATGTAGTTTACATATTACTATATTCATTGAGTTTCAATGCAGTTTGGATGCTTTAGTTGTCACTAGACTAACAAAAGAGTATTAAATTGTCACCTGTGTGTTACTGGCAGCCATTTAATTAGCATTTTAACCTAAATAGATTATAATATATGATTGATCTGACTTAGGCAGCAACTCCATGCATCATACAAATGTTTTATAAGACAGCATAATTATACTTTTTGGATTAGTCTAGTAAAAATGTGTTACTAAGTTGTGTAACAGAGTGTTTACTTCTCTCTTTCAACAACACAAGCACACACACAAAGACCCATTCTCGCCCTCAAGGCCTAAACAGCTCCACAAGCACAGAACAAAAGCACTATTGTTAAAAGCACATCACCTAGCTAGATCATTAAGATCCAATCTTCCATCTTTGTTTTTGTCAAAAATGCTCATCTGCAAGACAAAAAAAAAAGTATTCATGATTAGCACTTACCTGTACAGAAATAAATAGTCATCAGTATACCAATGTGGTATACAACATATGCTCTAGGCATATCAGTTGCCTGAAAAAAACTGCCATAGAAGGCACCATTTGAAAACACATGAACAGCTAAATGCAATGCACTCTAATGAGTAACACTGACAGTTTCACTTGCTGTGTGTAATGGAAAAAACCCACACTCATGAGATCAGGTCAAAGGAAGGTTAATGCATGGGTGACCAGCCGCAGTTTGCTGATGGCTGATGTAAACAGTGCTATCACTCACTAATTGACCTGTATACCCGGCATCTTAAAAAGCAGTACGTTTTTATGTGAGATGAGTCTTCTGACAAAATGGCCAGAGTAATAACTTGTGTGTAAATAGACAATTACAAATAGTGTATATTGAAAGCAAAAATGATCTCTTCTTCAGACAGATTGTGGAATATAGCAGGAATGTGGTATACAGCAGAATACTAACACTGGCCTTTCAGATATATGGTGAGTCATTATGGGCAGGGCCGTCACTAGTGGGGTGAAAGGTGGTGACGATTACAGGGGCCCACGGTTGTGACGCAAAAAGCTTAATTCAGCACTGGGGCGCTGTGTTCTGTGTGCACAGCATGCAGGTAGCGAGCTGCGTATCACAGCCCTTGACCACCGAATTGAGTTTTGCATCTTCTTGCGCATGAACGGACAAATGCATACAAAATTATGTCGAAATACCCATCTTGGTGAGTATCCTTGAAAAACTGTCGGTTATGTAAACAAAACCCAAAAAAATTGGATGTGTATCATTATATTGGATGCATTGGGCCTCATTCATGAAACAAGAGCAGAACGAATTGTTGTGTAAATCGTTCGTAAAGCCGTTCTGATGTAAACTTTCGAATTCATGAAAATGTTCATTTTTAAAAAAATGTTAGTTGGTACGAACGAAATGTACACCTGCTGCCTACCACGTGTAAATGGTGCGTAAAACGTTATGTGTTCTTTTTGGCAAACTGATGACACTGAATTTTGATGCACTGCCATAATAATTACAAGTTTATTTGCCCTTGCCCTCTTTGAATTTTTTATTTTGTATGTAGCGGAGTTTATATTTGTAAAACGCAGCGCTCGTCACTGTCACTTTTTACCCAGCCGTCCAATCAATCGAGGAGGGGCGGGACAAATACCGACCAACCATCCTACTTGTACAACGACTGCATAGATATTCCATATCATAGCAACCAAAGTGTCTCAGCTGGAAAACCGCTGTGCCACCAAAGCGTTCTCAAGCGCCACCAGCTGGTCTTTTTAAGAAGAGCGCCTGACATTTTTTCAGCTAGCTAAAAACTCTTTGGTGGACACACGTTATTGAATAGTTATTGTTAGGCATATGGCCTATTAGTCTTTTTTGCATTTATGCAATATACTGGAGCCAAACCTGAGAAAGTAGACCAGAATATTCCATTGCGTTCCTGGACACGCAATTTGCGTAGCTTGTAATTCATAGGCGGGGATTATGCTAATTGTGAATGAGCGTGCACGAGCGCCCTATTTACGAATGATTGGAATTCATTAATATACACATGTTTAACTACCAAATCTGAGGTTTACGAAGCGTTTGTGAATCCAGAGGACAGTTTTCGGGAAGGTCTGTTTTACGTGTAAATTACTCAGAATTTACTCATATATTTACGTAAGTTTCATGAATGAGGCCCATTGTCTCTTAAAGCCTAACCGCGCCTAATTTACTAGCTGTCGGTGTCCTTAATGTTATTCCAAGAAATTAAATGAGAGAAAATCACTGCTCACTGCTCTTGGCTGAATTACTTTGTAGTTTTAACAAATATTAATCTATATTTAATTTATACAGTGAAGACTATGCAATGCTATTTTACATTTGATTTTTTGGTTCCTGTTCCTTAACACCTACAAACTTGAAAAAACTGAAATATTGTTTCATTTGTATCTTTGTTATATTTATTTATTTGTGCTATATTCACACGATTTCAAACAGGGCCCATGGGTACAATCTGCAGCGGGGCCCCACAAACCCCAGCTAAGGCCCTGATTATGGGTCATGCTGATGATATATTTCATTTGCATTGCTCCAACAACATCAACAACAACTTACAGTAAGAAAAATTAAATGTCAAGCTATGTGTCAACCATACAGAGGTGCATTATTTGAGAAGTTTAGGTTTATACAAATAATTAATAAATGGGGAAGAATTAAAATCAGCAGTGTTACCATGGTATTTGTGTATTCATCCAACTTCCTAGGGGGGATATTCTTTTTGTGCTGCTGAAACAAGTCATTCAAGAAGCCCTGCCATCAGAAATAGACAAACAATCAAAACACCACCCTCAATATTCAAACTTTGTCAGTGATTGTCATAATATGCTAATGTAACCGACAGTCTCTGCTAATGAGTCATGTGTATGCATTTACCTTGAGCTCCACAGCTGATATGTAACCACTGCTGTCAGCATCGTATTTCCTCCAGATCTATCATGGGAAATGTGCAAAACTTTTTTAACCATCATCCCACACTACTACAGCTGGTATATACTGTATATAATTGATGGTCATCACGACTCAAATAAACTACAACCTGAAATCACGATACTGACATTTGTGATGCCAAAGACTGTTTAAACATGATATTTAAAAATGTTGCGATGTAAGTTGTGTGATATGGAGTAAAGGTTTACCTGCATGAACTCCACGCTGTTATCCAGTGGAGCCTCTCTACGAAAGATAAGAAGGAAGTTCTCATCCTCCGGCAGGATCATGTTGGCTAGCTGGTATAAATGCAAACAGACACATTCAATAATATGGGTTTATATACTAACACAGGGTTTATTCAGGACAAATGTTATTCTGTCTCTACTCATAAAAATTATGATTTGCTTCCTTAAGGGTTTCTTTTATATAGCCAAAATAGTTTGCAGTATAGAATACCATATCTGGGAACTGGCATAGGTTTTTCAGATAATAATAAAATGACCACTATGTGATTATGTACACTATATTAATGACAGCACTAATGGCTCTGATTACTGGAACTATAGTTGCTTCTAATCCAGTGTTTCAACCATCCAGAGCCTCACTTTACTTCTGTGCAAATGTGATGCAAGCCAAATAATCCATTAACATGACAAAGAAAATGACTCTAACACTTTTAATGGGGTTAATGTAACTGGTGCAACCGTGCTGGAAACAGCCGGAAGCCATAAAGTGGCTAGATAACATCTGCAGCCGCAGAAAAACCTTTGCCATCACTGTATGCAAACAGCAATCTGCAGTTTCTCTGCACACAGAATGACTAATTATACAATTAACAGCCTGAAAGTAATGTATCCATTTAAAAACACTTTTGATTGAAAACTATTCCTTCTTTCATGGTTGCTCTTTTTTTGCCAGTTTCCATCACAGGAGTATCAGTTTTTACTTTTCTGCAGGACTAACAATAATGAACAGAAAATGTAAAAAAAAATTATGATGTACTTCGTGGATCGCCAAGCGTCCATCAGATGTGAGATCATAGGCAGACATAAAGCTCTTCTTTATCTGCTGTACTCTCTCCTCTGTAATCTTATCCTAAAGACAGCAGAGAAAACAAACTGGTTACCGTGACTACATTTCCATCATTCATCTCTCATGAATTCCCCATCATCACTCTCTGCATAATAGCCAATGGACTGGAACAGCTGTGCATCGATAGAGCTGCTCATAAGATATTCAGTGAACATCTGACACAACCTTTCTTTATTAGAAGCCTTCTTACATCACAATAACCCTCATTCACTGGGTTATAGAATCAGAATCGTTTTGTTTGTTTAGTAGGGACATGCAAGTTAATGAACATCAGTGTAAAATACAAAATGTCAACAAGCCGGGTTATAGCACCTTTGCTAGCACACTGAAAATATTTTTTTTTTGTCTTGTATGTCTTACCACAGTTTCCTGAAAACAAAGTGTTGTTTGGTTTCTTGAGGCGTTGCACAAGCTCCTGAGTAACAGTCTAATATAACAGTCAAAATATATTGGTTTTGAGTGTGCTGTACATGTGCACACATACTTTTTTAAAACCATGATAACCATAGTTTTCTTCCAAACAACATATTGTAGCTATAATAACTTTTCTGTAGCATTCCACAAGAAAATAAAACAAAATGACAGAAAATATAGAAAAAAAAAAAAATTTTTAGGAAAAATATATTTTTTTTGTCTTGTATGTCTTACCACAGTTTCCTGAAAACAAAGTTGTTTGGTTTCTTGAGGCGTTGCACAAGCTCCTGAGTAACAGTCTAATATAACAGTCAAAATATATTGGTTTTGAGTGTGCTGTACATGTGCACACATACTTTTTTAAAACCATGATAACCATAGTTTTCTTCCAAACAACATATTGTAGCTATAATAACTTTTCTGTAGCATTCCACAAGAAAATAAAACAAAATGACAGAAAATATAGAAAAAAAAAAAAATTTTTAGGACCGCAAAGATTTTAAATTCTGTCAAAAGGTGGTCCACTTTTGTCTAGTGGCAGTGTATTTTAAGTATCTGCTGCTGTGAAAGGTAAACAGATGTTAAATGGCTGTTCTTTGCGTTATGTTAGTGGGCGAGGGAACAGATCCTAGTGTGTAAACAGCCTGAGAGCACTTACAGAAAGAGTATGTCTACTGTGCTTCCATATAACTGCACAATGTAATCAATAACACCCGTGTCATCAAGAACAGTGATGTGTTTAAAGGTTTTTGTACATTCAAATGTAACACACCACTGGATTTTGATTCCAAGTTGTTGTTTTTTTTTACATACCTTTGACCCTAATTTTTCCAGCATGTGACGAAAAAAGTCATCCAACTCTTTTCCTTCAATGTAGCCATTATCTGCGGAAAAAGTATTCATCTAGAATTTATCTTATGATCAGATGAACAGAGGGTATTTTATATCTAAAATGCATCACTATGTAACCTTTAAATAACAATAAATAGACATAATTTGAAAGCAGAATGGAAATGGTTTTAAATTCTCACCATCAGCATCAAAGTGTTGCCAGATCTGTAGAAAACCAGCAGCATCTAGATTTCCATATAACTGCACAATGTAATCAATAACACCCGTGTCATCAAAAACAGTTAGAACAGTGATGTGTTTAAAGGTTTTTGTACATTCAAATGTAACACACCACTGGATTTTGATTCCAAGTTTTTTTTTTTTTTACATACCTTTGACCCTAATTTTTCCAGCATGTGACGAAAAAAGTCATCCAACTCTTTTCCTTCAATGTAGCCATTATCTGCGGAAAAAGTATTCATCTAGAATTTATCTTATGATCAGATGAACAGAGGGTATTTTATATCTAAAATGCATCACTATGTAACCTTTAAATAACAATAAATAGACATAATTTGAAAGCAGAATGGAAATGGTTTTAAATTCTCACCATCAGCATCAAAGTGTTGCCAGATCTGTAGAAAACCAGCAGCATCTAGATTAGCAAAGGCACAGTCCATGGTGGAAATGTAAAATAGACGATACAGCGGTATAGAGCAAGAACAGAAATGTGGTGCAGCTGTGCACAGAGAGGGACGCTTTCCTTTGACTCACTGAATAAACACAGAATAAAACCCCTCCTCTTTCACACCACTCTTAACTGTCATCAGCTGAAAGACTGATACGATCTGAGGCTAAACTGGGTAGTTTTCCTTTTTAAAATGTGCCTGTTACTTTTTGTCAGTAGAAATAAACATTAGGTACTGTGCTGTATAAACTCTGTGTGACTTTGCCATAAGTAACCTCTATGCCCCATGTTTGTTTGTTTTTCTATTATATTATTCGTATAAATGTTTGCTTATGTTTCCCATTGTTTGAAGAGGACTTTGGTTACTTTATTTTCTAGTCTAAGGCCCCATACACACGGAGACGCATTTAGCTGTATACGCATAAATTTTGTATCGTATAGGCGTTTCGTCCACATGGATCCGGCGTTTTGGGAGAGTGAAACCGATATTTTTTGAAACCGGGTCCCAGAGTGGATAAATCTGAAAACGCTGCCCTTGCGTTTTCGTGTGGACAGCGAATCCGTATATTAGACATGTCACCCATTGAGCATGTTTGGGATGCTCTGGATCGGCGTATACGACAGCGTGTTCCAGTTCCTGCCAATATCCAGCAACTTCGCACAGCCATTGAAGAGGAGTGGACCAACATTCCACAGGCCACAATCAACAACCTAAACAACTCTATGCGAAGGAGATGTGTTGCACTGCGTGAGTGGTTTTCGGACCCCCCCCGGACCCCCCAATACAGTAAAACTGCACATTTTAGAGTGGCCTTTTATTGTGGCCAGCCTAAGGCACACCTGTGCAATAATCATGCTGTCTAATCAGCATCTTGATATGCCACACCTGTGAGGTGGATGGATTATCTCGGCAAAGGAGAAGTGCTCACTCGGATAGGGAAAGCTCTGGCTTCGTGTGGACGTAGCCTAAGGTAGACAGAATAAAAATAAAAGAAAGCAAGAGTTTTCTTTATTTTATTAGTTTGTCAACTTTAAAAAAAAAAAAAAAAGTTGTCTTTGCTTTATTTTATAATAGTGATTTATTAAGAACTTGACACCCTCGCAAACATGCATGAACCCAGAGACAAGGTTTATTTTACTGTGATTTATTTAGTATATATAACTTTTTTTGCAATGGGGCATTGTCTGTACATTTCACCTTGTAAGAAATGTGAAAGCTAAATGGCTCAACATAAAAACCACCCATTATGTGGCAAGATGCACTATGTAGCTCACCACTAAACAAAGGAAGAAGAAAAAAGGCACACTGCTTCTTAGCATCCGTTTCTGTGGTGTGATTCTGCAATCTTGTGTATTCAATTGTGTAAACATAAGGCTGGAATATACAACACAACTTTTAAAATCTGAACACATTTTAAAACACTAGGCATCATACACTTACCAACCTTGTAAACAGTTACAGAGTAAAAAAACAGCACACTATGTATGAGCTTTGTATGAAAGTACACTAAACAGAAAGAAGATCACACACTATCAGACTTTTAGTTTTCTGATCACAGGGACAGTGACTGATATTTGGGCCAGAGGGGTGTCTGACATCTGGGCTAGATGTGGCCCACATTTACCTTTGTTAGATGCAAAATACATATGTAGTTAACCTATAATAAAGAAAATATTAATGTAATCTGAACTGGTTTATTAACATATCAAAATCAGTTAAATACAGATAACATTTAAAATATAGATAGATAGAAATATTTGTAAATATATAAAATAATATATACAGTGGGTACGGAAAGTATTCAGACCCCCTTAAATTTTTCACTCTTTGTTATATTGCAGCCATTTGCTAAAATCATTTGTTAATTTTTTTTCCTCATTAATGTACACACAGTATTGTGTGTGGACAGAAAAACACAGAATTGTTGACATCTTTGCAGATTTATTAAAAAAGAAAAACTGAAAAATGCTCAGTATTTAGTAGAAGCACCCTTTTGATCTAATACAGCCATGAGTCTTTTTGGGAAAAATGCAATTAAGGGGGTCTGAATACTTTCCGTACCCACTGTGTATATATATATCTATATATATGTTTTTGTTTTTTTTTTATAGCTCAAACATGCAGGTTTGCATTGAAAAGCATTAGGAAGATCAGGCCCTTCCTAACCGAGCATGTTGCATAACTTCTCCTCCAAACCCTTGTCTCCAAATGATTTAGAATGCAGCAGCTCGACTGGTTTTTAACAAGACCAAAAGGGCCAATATCACACCTCTCTTTATCTCACTGCACTGGCTGTTGGTTGCAGCTTGCATCAAGTTCAAGACATTGATGCTTGCCTTGCACACAGATCAGCCGCAGGCTCCGCACCCTCCTACTTGCACTCATTCTTATGAGTCTGCATCCCCTCCAGAAGCCTGAGGCTGGTAAGTGAGCGACGCCTCTTGGTATCATATCAGAGAGGCACAGAATCATTTTACAGAACATTTTTGTTCACCGTTGCTTGCTGGTGGAATGATCATCCCACCCCCATTTGGAATGTACAATCCATTCTAGTGGCTGAAAACTCATCTTTTCCATCAACATTTGACTGTATCCTACTTAAAAAAAAATCTATGCTTTTCCTTTTCCTTAATCTCTGCCTGATCTAGCTCTAATACAAGCACTTTCTGTGTTTATTTGCCTCTTTATGATTATTGCTTGTTGTATACCTCAACTCTAAGTCACTTTCAATAAAAGCAATTGTTAAATGAATACATGTAAAAGCAGTGTTGGGGAGTAACTAGTTACATGTAACGGCGTTAAGTAATTTAATTACAAAATAAATGTAACTGTAATCAGTTACAGTTACTAAGAAAAAATGTGTAATTAAATTACAGTTACTTATGAAAATGTTAACGATTACAAAGGGGATTACATTTGAATATTTACACACATCCACATACAGATTTAATTTATTTATTTCCCAAATTGCACTGACTACTCTGAGACATACGGCCCTATAATTTCCGCGATGCGGAAAACAGACTGGTTCGTAGAATCCAGTCATGGAAACGGAATTACTATAGCCTAACGCAGACGGAATATGCCACATTTTGGACTAATAGATTAAAAGTAGGTCAGTACACTTGAATCAAAGCGCGATATGGACTAGTGTCTGTGAATATTAAGCCGCAAAAAGACAATATATGAATCCTGCACGTTCTGCGTGTCTGTGGAAATCAGGCGCAGACTCTCCCGGGCTTTTATTGTGGCCAGCCTAAGGCACACCTGTGCAATAATCATGCTGTCTAATCAGCATCTTGATATGCCACACCTGTGAGGTGGATGGATTATCTCGGCAAAGGAGAAGTGCTCACTAACACAGATTTAGACAGATTTGTGAACAATATTTGAGAGAAATAGGCCTTTTGTGTACATAGAAAAAGTCTTAGATCTTTGAGTTCAGCTCATGAAAAATGGGGGCAAAAACAAAAGTGTTGCGTTTATAATTTTGTTCAGTGTATTTAAATCCTTGTGACAAAATCTTTATCTAAAATGGTCAGAAATGACCCTGCCTTTACTATTTTATTTTATTAACCAATTGTGCTTTAAACCAACAGCAACTCTCACATCAGCCTCAGGGAAGTCCACTTGTCTTGCGAAGTCCACCAGGTTGTCTTGCGATGAGTGTGGATCATGTACTGGTATGGCTTGTTTTTGCTGCTTTGCAGGGAGGCTTCTTTCCACTAAGCCCTCCTTCAGCTCACACACCATGCTCTTCAACTCTGAAACAGTGATTGATAAAGTTGCACATTATTTATTTACATAGACAACAAAGGAGGCCTGAAACCAACATGTTTTTGTTTACCATTCATGGTGTCCAAGCGAAGAACTAATCTTCTGTTGTCTTCTTCCAGCTGCTTTATTTTTTCTTTTAAGACACAGCATTTTGTGCATTCCTGTATAGCTGTACTGTCCTAAACACACATAATAAAGCACAGTAAATAATTTTTTTTTTAAGCAGAGATAATACAATATTGCAGTTTATAATATAATATAAATTTTATCAAATATTATGCTTTAAACACATGCTGCATACCTTTTTCTTAATTATTTCCCTCTCCTCTGGCTCTTCATCTGAGGAAGTGATTCGAAGTGGTTTCCTCTTCCTTTTTCCTCGACCACATTCCTCTTCACTTTCATAGCCCTTTATAAGCTGATCTCTTAATTTGATCAGACTTTGCTTATCAACTGGAAAATAAATATTGTACAAAATACATTTAAACCTCTACTAAAATGGCTATATTTTTAAGCATTTGACCTTGTTTTATTATTATTATTATTATTATTATTTTACAACCACTAGGACCATTTCCCAATACTTGGATCACTTTTTCAAAACTCTTAACACAGTGAGTCTATGTGGGCTAAACTGTGGATAATTTATTATTGTTTAGGAAAAAAATTGTACTGGACCATGTAAAATAGTGCAGTGAATTCTAAACATCAATCTTGTAAAGAAATTTTACAATTCAAAAACCGTTGGTGTGATGTGTGATTAGGGGTTAAACTGTTTAATTTATTTGTAGGACTATTAAAATTAATATCTATATTTTGAAATTCTGCTTTGTGCTGTGCAAAGAAAACCTAATCATGCATTTTTAAGTTGGTTTGGCTTGAATATGTGATAGAAACAGAGAACATAGGCCTAATAATGGGCATTTTCGTGAATGTCACATACAACTATAAGCGCACTCAGGCGGACTGCTGAAAGCATTTTCTTTATTTAAAAAAAAAAAGCACCGCTTTTTGTTGTTTTGAGTGTACACAGATAAAAACAGACCCTACAGTATCAAATTATTTCTTACTTTTACCTGTGTGACCAAAAATGAAAATGAGAGTGAATGTGCCCGCACATTCGTTCGTCGACTCGTCATTGGAGGCTATAGCAGAGAGAGAGCAAGCGCAAATCCTGGCAGCGGCAGGTCGCAGAGCAACTTCCGGTAGCATCCCCAGCTGCCACTAGTTCTTTCTGGCAGCTGCCACGGTCTTTCTCGCCGTTTCTGCTGTTTGCTCGGTAAAACTACACTGTTCTCAGTGGCGTGCGGTGGTGTTTTTTAAAATGATGATGCAAAGTTCCCACAGTTGTATTATTATTATTATTATACATTTGTATGTATCAGCTGCCAGAGTTCTTGCCAGGAGTCAAAGGCAGCTGCCAAGGTCTTTCTCGCCGTTTTTGCTGTTTCTGTTCTGCAAACTACACTTTGTATACTATATACAGGGGCGTAGCCATCATTTCAGAAGTGAGGGGGACAGAAATTTAATATATATATATATATACAGTATATATATATACACACACACACACATATATACACACATACATATACATATATATATATATACAGACATATATACATATATATATATACTGTCACGAATCCGGTCTATGAACTTCCGTTCACTCACCACCAGAGGTCACCCGCTCACTACATGGACTCTCACACTACACAGACTGTTACACTATACCCTGCACTACATTTCCCATCATCCATTGCACTGATTGCACACAGCTGTAACCAATCACACGCGCACCTGAAAGCCATTACACACACTATATAACACCTACCCAGATCCTGCTCAAGTCGCCGAGTATTGTTCTGCATTTATCACTCTCCTAGTGTTAGCTGCTTTACCAAGCCATCCCGTGTTTCCTGAGTTATTAGTTTAGTCTTCTTAGCCTGTTTTCTCATCTTGTCTGATCACTACCTGCCCTGAAGTTTATAGCCTGCCTTGGATCTCTCTCTCGTCTTGTCGTTTGGACTCTGTTTGCCCCTGCCTGGACTATTACCGTGTACCTGGATTATCTCTCTCTGTCTAGCTCTCTGGATGTCGTTTGCTGATCGGAGACCCTCGTCTGCTCTTGGATTATTCTTGTGTCTTGCCCGTACCATACCTGTTTGCCATTGTTTGACCCTGCCTGTGTTCTGACCGTGTTTATAAATAAAGCTTGCACATGGATCCTCACGCCTCACGTCTCGTCTGCCCCGTTACAAGTCTACTAATTGGTCCATGGGAAAGGAGGCCCACCTATAAACTTTTTGTCTCATCATCCCCCATGAATTGTAGTGACGGCCCTGCTGGTATCTCCACTGGAGGCCCGTGAGTACATTTACTGCTCATTGAGTCGGTAAACTGTCTCTCTCTCCCGCTTTGTCACTGTCATTCTCTCTGTCTCACTTCTTTAGTGACGTCCTTTTGGGAGATCCCTCATTGGATTGGTTGATTTCTTGATGACACAGAGGCTTGAGCAGTCCG
>NW_015636580.1:0-626 GCF_001515625.1 Sinocyclocheilus rhinocerous
AAGTTTTTACGGCTTTCCGTGTTTTCACTGTTATACACTCAGGGGAGCTATTACGGATCTTCTGAACGAGTACAAAACCTCCCGAACAAAAACACATGTGAGCATCTTCTGAACACGTACAAAATCTCCCGAACAAAAACACACGTGAACAGGATGGAGAAACTGGCGATCTCTTATGTAAACAGATGCATATGAAAAATAATGCGATCATCAGAAATAGACAGCATATAAATGAAAACGGCATAATGTTACAGAGTAAAATGTTGATCCAGGAAGTGGTATATGTCTGTGCAAGCTTTGGAGGTGTTGATGGAAGCGATTTACTGGATTTATGCTATGATAATCATACTGAATTTTATAAATTTGTAGTTTTTGATAAAAATGTGATTCTCACCTTTGCTCAAAATTATGCAATTTTTTATGAAACCTACCTATATTCAATGTTTGTTAAAAAAAAAAGAATGTTTTAAGCTAGAATAAAACAGATTTTTTTTTGTTTAAAAGTAGATGCTCTGATCTTTATTTTTGGTGTATTGCATATTCAAATATTCATACAGCAAAATATACTGGAGGCCATCAAATTTGAGTGAAAATCATCAAAATCGCTGATGGTGGCTGGCAATTTT
>NW_015636580.1:791-1294 GCF_001515625.1 Sinocyclocheilus rhinocerous
ATCGAGCTCCCATCAGTAGGAAGAAGCTCCTGACCTTGAGAAGAGCAGAGTGTCACAGAAGACAGGTAAGGGAGAGAGCCCGGAAGCGGGTGAAATTTATTGACAACCCCTTCGGCTTCACAAAAGAGCTGCTTGAAAGCAAACGCAGTGGACAGCTCACATGCTCCAAGGAGGAAGTAGACCACTTCCTTTATGACACCTTGCGTGATCCCAATAGGGAGCTGGACCTGGGACAGCAAAAGGCCCTTCTTGAGCCACCAGCCCCAAAGGTTGACTTCAACATGATGGAGCCAAGCTGGATAGAAATACAGGAGGTGGTGAGGGCAGCGAGATCCACTTCAGCCCCAGGACCAAGTGGCGTGCCCTATAAGCAGGGTCGCAATTTTTTATTTTTTTTTGCGCTACAACATGGGATTAATCAATGCAAGCTGATGAACTTTTATCATATTTTATAGTTGTATGGAAACGAAAGTGGTTAACATTCAACCCGTTCATTTTCATCA
>NW_015636581.1:0-1798 GCF_001515625.1 Sinocyclocheilus rhinocerous
AGTCGCATTTGCGAGTGATTTACTCGCAATGTAGAGGGTTGATTGGTGTATCCACTGGTTAGTGACCCAATTTTTTACTGCCTCTTTGTCAACTACACTCTAAAAAAAAAAGGTTCTTCAGCGGTTCTTTGGAGTGGTTAAGGTGCTATATAGCACCACTACCATATAAAGAACCTGTTAAGCCCCTGTATGGTTCTTCAGCGGTTCTTTGGAGTCGATGAGGTGCTATATAGCACCACTACCATAAAACCTGTAAGCCCCTGTATAGTTCTTTATTGTCGGCAATTTCGCAAAACCTGTCCACGAGTGAAAAATCGGGCTAAAATCGTGCAGTGTGAACTCGGATTTAGTCTCTTAGTTTAGTTGGGGAAAGGGTTAAAACAACATTAAAATACAGTCTATTTCTTGAAGATATACGTTTTTTTTGCCCCCAAGGCCCCCATAAGGAAATATTCCAGGGCCCCCACATGAGACCTTTGACCTCAGAAAAAAAGGACCTCTCCACAAACAGCAACACCAACTTCACGCATTACTAACCAGTTAGACTTTATTTCTGGAGTATCTAAAACAGAAGTTCTTTATTGAGAATTAAGGTTTAGATGTTTTTTTTTCTTTTCAACTTACCGTTTTGGTGAATAGTGTTTGCTTTAGTTGCCTCTTGACCCTTGACTTTAATTTTAAGTTAAAATAAGTTTCTCTTTGGTTGTTACAATAATGTTTATAAAACATATATGTGATGACAAGGAACTTATGGTAAAATAATTTCATGCGTCTGAGTCTCTGGTTGCATTTTATCAAAATCTGTAGTTCTTTTATGAGTTTTATATTATTGCAGTTCTACAATACTACGTGACAATGTGAGAAAATTGTATAAACCACTTTTAGAATTATGGGTTATAAAGAGGTTTCAATTCTGTCACTCATAGACATGAAGAATCAGCATGTGAATCTCAGCAATGGTGACAAAATATTCTGATAAATTTTATGTGATTTTTGAACGTGACAAAACAAGGCAGTAAAAAGTCACAACAAAAAATAACTTTTAGAGTTATGGGTTGTAAAGAGGTTTCAATTCTGTCACTCATAGACATGAAGAATCAGCATGTGAATCTCAGCAATGGTGACAAAATATTCTGATAATTTTGATATGATTTTTGAACATCACAAAACAGGGCAGTAAAAAGTCACAACAAACATAAAAGCAAATAGTAAGAATAAAAGAAAATACTAAGCAATACAATGCAGCTGCATAATTTATTCATGTCGCAATGCATGCTGGGAGCAATGGATGAGTTATGATTGGTGCACCATTGTTGAGAAAAAGTGCTATATGGCACCTCTTATGGTTCTACATGGCACCATTTGACAAAGGTGCTATAAAGCACCTGTAAAAATAGGTGCTAAATAGTACTAAAAGTGGTTCCCCTATGATTACGAGCCAAAGAACTGCTAATTACAGTTAAAGGTGTTTTTCACTTTAGGACACTCATCAACAAGTACATCACCTATACATTTTTATATAGTCTTAATAGTAGGCCTAAGTATTAAAATCGATGTGGTTTGGAATGCACAGTCTGCTTTTTTTATTTTTTATAATAGAACACCAACAACAAATATTAGTAAAAGAAATTAAATAGCTTAATAAAAATAATTAGACAACAATATATATTATTAATAACATTAATTATACTATTATTCATGTATTTTAATAATATCAAATTATTATTATTATTATTAATATTAATCGTTATTATTTTTATTTTTATTATTATTACTACTACTATTGCACAATTTGAAT
>NW_015636582.1:0-2568 GCF_001515625.1 Sinocyclocheilus rhinocerous
AACCAATTTTTTTTTATTCATCTTTGTTCAAAAGTTATGAAGTTGTGAACTCAACGAGGTTGACTCAAAATTGGTTCAGAGGCTGTATCTCGGCCAAACTTTGATCAATCGAAACGAAACCTGGTATGCTTCATCAACACCATGATCTGAGGGCCCATGCCAAAGATGGGAATAGCGCCATCTATGGGTCGTGAGATACCAAAAATGCACATTTTCGCTTATAACTTTTGAACAATTGGTCAGAAAATTATGATCTTGGTGTCAATGGATTACTTGGGTCATGCCGAATCTGTGCATGTGAATTTAGCCAGGATTGGCTGAACTATCTGTCCGCCATTTTGACATTTGTCATAAATTGCTATATCTTTTGAACCATTGGACATACCTGCAAACAAATCGGTAGGGATCATCAACACCATGTCCCGGAGGTACCCTGGAAGTTTGAAGACAGCGCCACCTACTGTTCCAGAGATATAACGATTCTTGCAAAATGTTGTCCAAATTTTATTTTTATGTCATTTGGTTCCCTGGATTATGCCGATTCTGACGATGTCTCATTTGTCATTTTCCAACAGGGTGTCTGTCCGCCATATTCAATTGAATGAAAAACAGTTTTTTCACTACTCCTCCCAGAAATTTTGTCCAAATTCTGATCATATGATCTTTGGACTGAGCTGCACAGAAATGACTGAACAGATTTTTTTAACTACTAGTGAAAAAAAAGTTACGATGTTGTGAAGTTAACAAGGTCAACCCAAATTGGTTCAGACGCTGTATCTCGGCCAACCTTTGATCAATCAAAACGAAACTTGGTAAACTTCGTCACCACCATGATCTGAGGTCCCATGCCAAATTTGGGAACAGCGCCACCTATGGGTCGTGAGATACTAAAAATGCACATTTTGGCTTATAACTTTTGAACAGTTAGTCAGAAAATCATGATCATGGTGTATATGGATTCCTTGGGTCATGCCGAATCTGAGGATGTCAATTGTGCTTTTGTGTATAATGCTAAGTCACGCTTTTGTGAGATTTTTCTCCCACCTTAACACATCTTCTGCAGCCTGTTGAGTGTGCGTCAACTTGAGTGGCGCACTCTGCTAAGCCTCTGGCTCTGAACCCCTAAGGTTGTCGGTTCGAATCCAGGGTGGCTAATGTTGCTTCTGTTCCAGACATTCAATTTTCCGTGTGTTCGTATTGAATCAGAAGCGTTTTTGGTCATTCTCATCTGAACCTCTGTTCAATTTTGAACTTCTGTACTTCTGAACCTATCTGATCTTCTTTATGTATATTCCATTTCTGCCGTTTTTGCTCTTCCCGCTCTGCGCTGTGCTACAGCCCTTCTCGGGCTTGGCCCCGGAATTGCTGCTTGCAGCTATATTTTACATTAGATCTCTATCTTTAAGCCCTTTCAAGCCACAAGCTTTTGAAATCTTGATGTCAAAATCCAGCATTTTTCCAAAAAACCCTGGCGCCTAAAGGGTTAAGCTAACTGAGACTTGTTATAGCGCTTGGATATCATTGCTCTTTTGTTGATTTTGATTGCTTCTATTGTCCTCATTTGTAAATCGCTTTGGATAAAAGCGTCTGCTAAATGTCTAAATGTAAATGTAAAATTAAATATAAACAGGAATATTCAATGCAGTTGAACTGTGAGAAGAATCTGAGCACATATTCAACAAAAATATGCATGTAGCACAAATTTCTAGAATAAATTGACTTATTATTTTGCAAAATGTCTATTAGCCTGCCATTTCTCTTCTCTTCATCATTGGTGCTAAAACTGGTTCCTGTGTTAACAACTGTTTGCAGCAGTCACCAAAGATCTTTTTGTATGTTGCTATGACTTGCTGATAATACTGTCAAAGAACAACTTTGCTTGAATAATCAATTATACTTGGAGCAACTGTAGACTCTATATGGGTGTTACCATACAAAAGATGCTAAACAAATATATTTATAAATAAAGGAATTAGTTTGACAGCTGTCACGGAGCAACCCCGTGATCATGAATGTAATGTATGCATACACCATATCTAACACACCGTTTAGGCGTTTACTGACACTGATCACACATTTGGCGTGAGACACACGCTTCCAGGCTCTGTCTCACGCTCTCACTCTGCCCATGTAAATCTCACACCAAATTGGCAACCCCACTTGCGATATGAAACAAAAGCTCAGCTTTCAAATGTTGTACGTTTTAATACTAAATTCTAACAATAAATACCGTTTTGGCGCTTCAGTTAAAGCCAGAGCTATTGAAAAACAGAGTTGCGACAAGCTTTGAACTTGCTGGCGTTACTGCGTAGAGCTCTCCAAACAAACCAGCGTTGAAAATACATTTGAATGGGTTTAAGTAGGATAGACAACAACTTCATTATACATGTATTTGCAGCAATTTTTTGTAAACATTACAGCATATTATGCATTGATTATTACGTCGATGACATTTACAGTATCATTTTATTCTGGAGAGTGATGGAGAGGCAACATTAATATTTTTTTTCTTAACCCTCAGGAATTGCTTACTTATAATGTGACCATACAGCTTAACTATTTTTCAGT
>NW_015636583.1:0-603 GCF_001515625.1 Sinocyclocheilus rhinocerous
TTATTGCGGTTTGGCATTTAACAATAAACAAAAATGTTTTAAAACTTGTCTCTCTTTCAGTTAAAAAGCAACAATATATGCTACATAATAACGCAACAATAGAGCTTTGTATGCAGTAAAATCAGGATAAATAAGGTTTGTAAAAAAAAAAAACGCGGTAAAACCGCATATCGCGCTATTGAGCCACCCATAATAACCCCAAAATATTGAGATACCATTTTTTGTCAATGTCTCACATCCTTAGTTGCTCGGGTGTTTTGGGTCGTTACATCCGGACCCATGTGAAGAAAAAAATAAAAATCACCCTCAAGTCTTTGCTCTGGTCTCTAGATTTGCACCTTTCCTTCAGTCTAAATCTGTGGGATTTGTTTGGAAATCATAATCCTGATGACTTTGGACAGTAATATCACACCTCAACTGAAGAGAGATGAGTTTCATGCCCAGGTTTGCTTGCTTTAACCAATGAAACACTTTTACACACACACATACACAGAAATAAATGATCTGCATCAACAGCATATTGATTTTCATTCACAAAGAACGTAAACAAACCGAGTCAATCTCTCTCTCTCTCACGCACACACACACACACACACACATACA
>NW_015636583.1:750-957 GCF_001515625.1 Sinocyclocheilus rhinocerous
GGGCTCAAACACACACACACACACACACACTAGAGTGATTCTGCTCCAATCAGCCGAGCTCTTCTGTCTGTCCCCTTCAAACCTATCGCAGACACGTCAATCTCAGACATTTAGACATGCTTGAACCGCTAACCGCTGATCTCAGACCTGTCCTGAGCATTAGATGATGAGGGTCCAGACTTCACAATGCAGTCTCATCAGCCGTAA
>NW_015636584.1:0-3532 GCF_001515625.1 Sinocyclocheilus rhinocerous
GTTTAGGTACAGTCTCTATGAGTACCAGATTGTGTTCATAGCTGAATGTTTGAATTGAAGTGACTTAATTTAAAATAAATATTAGATACCAGCCAATATCCTCACAGATGACAGAGAGAAGTTAAAACATATGTTTGGAGGAGATTGAAATAAAGTGCTGTTTGTGTTTATAGATGGATGGTACAGAGAGAGCAGCAGATCTGATCATCATAAACAACATAGAGGAACAAGTGAGTGAAAGATTGTGTGTGTGTGTGTGTGTGTGCACACTGGTATTCACTACAGTATGGGGACCAGATGTCCCCACAAGTATAGTAATACCAGTAAATTTTGATGAAAATGTTTTGGTCCCCATGAGGAAACCATATAAATCATAGAGAATGAAGTGTTCTGAAAATCTAAAATAGTAAAAAGTTTTCTGTGAGGGGTAAGTTTCGGTGTAGGGTTAGGGTAAGGCTATAGATAATACAGTTTGTACAGTATAAAAACCATTACGTCTATGGAATTAAGCCATAATGATATGAATACCAGTGTGTGTGTGTGTGTGTGTGAGGGGTAAGTTTCGGTGTAGGGTTAGGGTAAGGCTATAGATAATACAGTTTGTACAGTATAAAAACCATTACGTCTATGGAATTAACCCTTTAGGCACCAGGGTTTTTTTGGAAAAATGCTGGATTTTGACATCAAGATTTCAAAAGCTTGTAGCTTGAAAGGGCTTAAAGACAGAGATCTAATGTAAATTAAAGCTGCAAGCAGCGATGAAAGGGCCCTCGCACCCGTGCTCACCGCCACCCGGTGGCTTTAGGAAAATAGCAAACAGTGGGCAATATGCATTTAAAGTGGTAAATATAGGAAGAATATGTCAAAGTAATTTATATGTGCAAACTTCCTGCTGCCAGCTGGTGGCGCTATGATTATAAACTGAATGTTGGCAGGCAGATGTCTTCAGGCCAGGACATTTATCAAAAATGTGAAGTCTGGTGCAGATTGAACATGGTATGCTTGAGTTAGTGTAACGCATGATATATCCTGTTGTCAACAGGTGGCGCTATGATTATAACTGAACATTGACGTGTAGATGTCTTTAGGCCAGTATTCTTACCAAACATGCGATGTTTGGTGTAGATTGGACATTGCATGTTTAAGTTAATGTAAACAATGTCATTTCCAGTTGCCAGCAGGTGGCGCTATGATTATTTTTGAATATTGGCTTTAAGATGTGTTCTGGCCAGGACTCTTTATCAAACGTGAAGTTTGGGGCAGATCGGACATTGCATGTTTAAGTTAGTGTAAAACAAGTAATTTCCTGTTGCCAGTAGGTGGCGCTATGATTATAACTGAATATTGGCATGTACATGTTTTCAGGCCAGGACTGGTGCAGATTGAACATGGTATGTTTGAGTTAGTGTAAAGCATGACATATCCTGTTGCCAACAGGTGGCGCTATGATTATAACTGAACATTGACGTGTAGATGTCTTCAGGCAAGAATTCTTACCAAATATGCAATGCTTGGATTGCAGATTGGACATTGCATGTTTAAGTTAATGTAAACAATGTCATTTCCAGTTGCCAGCAGGTGGCGCTATGATTATAACTGAATATTGGCCTTAAGATGTGTTAAGGCCAGGACTCTTATCAAATGTGAAGTTTGGGGCAGATCGGACATTGCATTTTTAAGTTAATGTCGCACCCGGGCTCACCGCCAGCGGGCGGCTTTAGTAAAACAGTCAACGGCGAGCAATATGGATTTAAAGTGGTCAATATAGGAGGAATATGTCAAAGTCATTTATATGTGGCAATCTTCCTGCTGCCAGCTGGTGGCGCTATGACTGTAATCGAATATGAGTATGTAGATGTCTTCAGGCCAGGACTCTGTTAAAACATGAGAAGTTTGAGGCAGATTGGACACTGTATGAATGAATTACAACAACTTCCTGTTTCATGATATTAATAGCATGGTTTAGCACTGGTTTAGTAAGTGTTGCTAGCATGTTTGAGCATATTTCTAGCATGTTTAGCACACAATCGCATATTTTACTGTGTTGCTAATAGTGCATCACAATGTAAAACATGTCACTTCCTGTTGCCAGTAGGTGGTGCTATAACTGTAACCAAATATGAGCATGTAGATGTCTTCAGGCCAGGACTCTAATCAAACATGTGAAGTTTGAGGCAGATTGGACATTGTATGCATGAATTACAACAACTTCCTGTTTGAGGGTGATAATAGCATGCTTTAGCACTTAGCTAAGTGTTGCTAGCATGTTTGAGCATATTTCTAGCATGTTTAGCACACAAAGCCATATTTTTACTGTGTTGCTAATAGTGCATCACAGTGTTAAACATGTCACTTCCTGTTGCCAATAGGTGGCGCTATAACTGTAACCGAATATGAGCATGTAGATGTCTTCAGGCCAGAACTCTGTTAAAACATGAGAAGTTTGAGGCAGATTGGACACTGTATGCATGAGTTATAGAAACTTTCTGTTTCACTGCATTAATAGCATGCTTTAACACTTAACTAAGTGTTGCTAAAATGTTTTAACATGCTTCTAGCATCTTGCCAGCCTATTTAGCACTTGCTGAAACTTTTTAATATGTTGCTAGGAGTCCATAACAGTGTTAAACATGTCACTTCCTGTTTCCAGCAGGTGGCACTATAACTATAACTGAATACAGGCATGTAGATGTGTTCAGGACAGGACTCTTATCAAACTTGTTAATTTTGGGGCAGATTGGACACTACATGCCTGAATTAGAGTAACTTCCTGTTTCACTGCATTAACAGCATGCTTTAGCACTTAGGTAAATGTTGCTAGCATGTTTTAGTATGTTTCTAGCATGTTGCCAGTCTATGTAACAGTTGCCGACGAATTTTTATATGTTCCTAGGAGTCCATAACAGTGTTAAGCATGTCCCTTCCTCTTGCCAGCAGGTGGCGCTCTGAGTATAACTGAATTTGGGGATGGGTATTTGTTCAGGACATAACACTTATCAAACGAGTGAAGTTTGGGGCAGATTGGACACTGCATGCCTGAGTTACAGTAACTTCCTCTTTCACTGCATTAATAGCATGCTTTAGCACTTAGCTAAATGTTGCTAGCATGTTTTAGTATGTTTCTAGCAAGTTGCCAGCCTATGAAACAGTTGCTGACGGTTTTTAATATGTTCCTAGGAGTCCATAACAGTGTCAAGCATGTCACTTCCTGTTGCCAGCAGGTGGCGCAATGAGTATAACTGAATTTGGGCATGGGTATTTGTTCAGGACATAACACCTATATAACGTGGGAAGTTTGGGGCAGTTTGTAGACTGCATGCCTGAGTTACAGTAACTTCCTCTTTCACTGCATTAATAGCATGCTTTAGCACTTAGCTAAGTGTTGATAGCATGTCTTAGTATGTTTCTAGCATGTTGCCAGCCTATGTAACAGATGCTGACGAATTTTTATATGTTCCTAGTGTTTCTAGCAAGTTGCCAGCCAATATAACAGTTTCTGACACTTTTTAATATGTTGCTAGGAGTCCATAAC
>NW_015636585.1:0-915 GCF_001515625.1 Sinocyclocheilus rhinocerous
AAAGGAAAAATTGAAATCGCATCATATGACCCCTTTAAACTAATTCGTAATCATCTTTAACTATTACTAAACATAATGTTTCGTAAACTCTTCACTATCACTGAACTAAATGTAACGAGTAAAAAAGATGTGGCCCCTTTAAGAATGAGTGCTCCCTGCTGAACTGTCTGCATCGCATGTGCGCCACGAGTTCACGTATATGCGGGTAAATTATTTTCTGCTGCTCAAAGTAAGGCTGTTGACAGTAGAGTGTTTGTGGAAGACAGTTATACGGGTTCACCTTGAGTTAGGATGGAATAAAGCTGTGAAACGCCTACTGCAAACCAATCCCACTTAAATCCCGTCTGAAATCAGCCCATTCGCACACAATGTTTATATGAATGCCCATAGAAAACATTGAAAGCAGGGGCGATTCTAGGATTTTCATTTTAGGAGGGCTCAGGCCCCAGAGACAGGGTATAAGAATAATAATAACCAAATAAGTAAATAAATAAATACATGTTTGATTAATAGGGGTTGTATACTAAACTTATATTCCACTGTACTGCATAGACAGGTATAACATTTGAGTACTGAATAAGCCAAATTCAAGTCTTCATGATCTCACACACACAACTTGTTTACTGTACAAACACAACATTGTACTGCTTGCATTTCTAGTACAACCCTCTTTCCTTAGCTTAAGTATGCAAACCTCTTTGCCACATGCACGTCATTTTATAAAGTATGCATTCATATGTGCTTAATTTTCGCTGGAGGAAACAGCTGTAGTGTGATGATGGGTGAACGCAGTGGAAACTTAGGCTACAGTAGATGGGGAAACGATTATTGCTCCCTCATGATATTTTGTAAACTATATTTATGACAAAGAACGTCTCGGTTACGTATGGTAACCCTCGTTCCGTGAAGGAGGGA
>NW_015636586.1:0-827 GCF_001515625.1 Sinocyclocheilus rhinocerous
GCATGGTGCCCACAAGTGAAGCAGAAAGAGAAGCCTCCTGTGATACACGAGCACAATGTGGGTCATTTAGTGACAAAATGGACAAACCTCGACATGGCACAGCACAGGGAAGCATGTCAGTGGGTTAAATGGGGGAAACATTAAAAAACATTAAAAGAAAAATGCTCACCGCTCTCTCACTTGTGTACAGCGCGAGGGCGGTGAGGTGAGGAAATTTACGGTTTGAGTACAGGAGAATGGGGCACAGGCGGCGGCGCGCCGTCACGACGTGTCATTACAGAAATGGAAATGGGATTTATAGAGCCGCAGCGGCGCGCCGTGACTTCTGCCGAATGGCCGTCGTTCCTGGGGGCATTACTCACAGCACGCCTCCCACCAGGACCTCAATACACACCCAATTACTATGTGCTTAAAACTATTACTATGCACTCAGAATAATGCCCCTGTCCATTACTCTCGCCGTAGTCAACAGAGGAGCACGCTGGGAAAACAATCTTCCTTTCTGATGCACCTATTCAACAGGGTTGCAGTCGAGAGCGCCGCAGTCAACGGCATGACAAGATCAAGACTCATCCAGGGGTTGCAGTAGCGCCGCAGTCAACGGCATGACATGATCAAGACTCATCCAGACGAACAACGAGAGATATATGTCAGAAAAAAGGTAATTCGCATGTAAAGTATTACAAAAAAATCTACCTGAAAATTGCTGCATTAAATTAAGGATAATCCAGTGGTCTGAACAAGACATTTTAACTCATGTTTTTAAATCTTGTCTAGTTGAATCTTGTATTAAAGGGGTCATATGATGCGATTTCAATTTTTCCTTT
>NW_015636587.1:0-1209 GCF_001515625.1 Sinocyclocheilus rhinocerous
AAGCTCCGCCCACTGCAAGACATCATCAGTGAAGCTCCTCCCACATGTTCACTGGTTGTGAAGCTCCGCCCACAGCAACACATCATCAGTGAAGCTCCTCCCACATGTTCACTGGTAGTGAAGCTCCGCCCACTGCAACACATCATCAGTGAAGCTCCTCCCACAGTAATTCAGCAATAAATGCTGGAATATCTCCATCAGTTCACAAGTGAAGACGAGCATCTAATCATCAGGAAGAGCTGAAATCTGCAAAGACTGAGTTTATTAAAGAGGACAGAGAGAAGATGAGAGATCCAGAACCCTACAGAATCAAACACACTGAAGATACTGAAGAACTAACAGGTTGGTGTTTATTCTTCATTAATGATGCTGAATGTTATAAAGCTTCAAACATTATTAGTTTTGTTGTAACAGGAAAAATCTTTAGAGCTGTTGAATAATCCAGAGGAAGCATCATATAATAATACTTTCTATGATATGGGTACTTTTAAAAAAAAATTAATGTATGTTATATAATTTTGTTGTTGCTCAAACATATTTAATAGTTCTTCCTGTAGAAACATGGGATTTGTGCCTATAATACTGTAAGAAATTATAGTCTGCCTCGACCCAGCTTCCACTCCAAATTGTGTATTAAACTATGCTCCTTTCTCTACAAAGAGCTTAATTATCATATAGATAGTTCTTTCCGATCTTAATCATATGTAAATAATAACATTACCTCCGGAGATAGCGTGGGAGAAGCAGCAGGTCGTCAAGAACCATCTGCTGACCAAAAGGGTACATGAAATAACTGCTATGGATTCTGTTTAATCTTCTCACCTTAACATTTGGTTCTTCCCACTTGAGTCTACCGAGGATGTGGGAACGGAAGACTATCACTTTAATTGTCATCCGCAATTTACATTTAAAACGAAACTTAATTTACATGTTGAGAGGGAAGATAAACGTAATACTGTATAAAATGATTGAGCTTAGGATGTTCGGGGTTCAGTCTGACTCTGTTGAACCCAAGGTACTACATGTACTTTGTCACTACTATTCTGTAATAAAGTTATTCTTCATCAAGATCTTCGACGTCTTCACTTTTTCTTACATTGGCGAGCCACCCAGCGCAGGAGGTTCCAAAAAACAGGAAAAAAAGGTAAGAAAAGCGGTTTCTTCTTCTTTTTGCTGGATTGGTCAGGGAAACCCCTTCGTTTAAAAAAA
>NW_015636588.1:0-32931 GCF_001515625.1 Sinocyclocheilus rhinocerous
AACTGCTAATCTTCCTTTTCATTATACAAATGTGCCATTAAAATGTATATGCATGTATAAAATTGATATAAGATCAGATAAAAACCATGAACACTGGAGATCATCGACCCTTAGCGCTGAACGTTTAAAATTTCAAAACATTTCGACACAATTATGACGTAACAAAGACTCGTATACTGAAATCAAGTTTCACACTTTGATACATGCTCCAATTCACTGGTTCGAAACAAAGCTAGTTGAAGCTTCCAAAGTGCACGTAACCATATTAAGGACTCAAATACAGGGCTGATAATATATTATACTGCTGTGTGAAAGTATGCCATTGCATTTGGACAGATATATGCCAACTATCGCCTCATCTACAGCCATTTGAGCTTGGACCCTGATGACAGCTATTTGAGGCAATACTGTATTGATGTTCATCCAAGTTTCTTTTGCACAGTTTGGTCTTTTAATCTCATTTTTTCCATAAATGAAAAGGATGGTTTTAAAATAGACTCACCCCTATACCCTGTACTACAAGCATGTTTGTAGGCCTATATAAGTGAAGGTACATGCATCTGTACACTATGGAATAACATTGTCTTTCCTTTTCCAATAAATTCCACATGAAGAGATAATATGCAAATTTAATTAAACAATAATAATAAAGGTAACTTTTAATTCAAAAGTCATATTTGCATGATCAATTAAATTTATAAATAAATAGCTAAAATATGCACTTTGGTAGTATACAATGTCAAAGTAATAATTGGACCATAAGTGCTCACATATGCAATAATTGGACCATAAGTGCTCACATATGCAAAACAAAGTACAATGGATTTGAATGATGCTTGATGTCTCTTGGCTATGATCAGTGTCGGTGACTTGATGAAATATATATTCATTCATGTTCATGTGTGCTTAAAAGTCCTTGATCTCGTCTAAGCACTAGGCTGAATTTATTTGTGTCTGCTAGATTAATATATGTAAATGTACGATTTAATTTACTAAGATAGCAATAGAGGGAGCTCCTGCTGCAGACACTGTATTAGAGAGAGAGAGCGAGAGAGAGAGAGAGATCTTGAGCTTGAGCTCTTCATTAATAGAGACCACCAGCTACACACAGATAAAGCAGAATGATTCAGATCTGTGACGATAAACTCCTCATATTTCACCTGCTGCTCCTCGTGTCAGGTGAGAGTTATCCTGTGTCTCTCTAACAATCTGTCTGTTCTCAATCAGGTCCATGTTTGCACTGAGCGGTTTCTCTCTCTTCATGTTTTTATAGTCTTGGCATGTGAGACGAGTGAGATCTTGACTTTCACTGCACATGAAAGAGGGAAAATTGAAATACAGTGTACATATGAGTCTGGATATGAAGAACAGAAGAAGTATCTCTGCAGAGGAGAATGTCCAATAGTGATTAAAGGCAAAGCTGTTGAATCTGAATCAGCAACTCAAGACGTGAGATTCTCTCTGACTGACAATAAAACAGCCCGGATCTTCACCGTCACCATCACTGATCTGAGAACAGAGGATCAAGGCAAATACTGGTGTGGTGTAAAGACGGGATTTGGAAGTTATGATTATAAGAGAGAGATTTACCTGGAAATTAAACATGGTAAGTCAGAGTATACTGTATGTGTGCTCATATACTGTATATGGTGTAAAACATAATACAAATAATATATACTCAAAATAAATATAAGATAGGTCTGTTTGCGTGTGTGAAAGTACTGTATCATGTGCTGAAAGATGTAGAGAGGCGAGATAACAGAAACCACAGTGTCCTCTGCAGATGGTGAAGAGCAAGTGTTCACACTACACACAACAAAAATACTGACCCGCATCACTTCCTGCAACATGTAGCCTATAAAGAAATGTCAGGGTTAAATCCAGTTACATGTAAGAGAGTCACTTTATCTGTCGGCATTTAGCAATTAAAAAGTACAGGTAGTCTTTAGTGAAAGACAAGTAGCCTTGTAACAGTGTTTGATATTTATTACATGATCACTGTTTGTAAGCAGAGCAGCCAGTGCTGAACAGAGCAAACACATATGAATTACACTAGTACAACACTAACAGTATATAATAAAACAGCTGACACTGAGGATGGAGGACAGTACTGATGTGCAATAATGAGACTCTGAGATACTTAAATCTCTCATTTATGCTCTGATTTAGTGTCCCGAGTGTCTGGTGTGACTGGAGAGCATCTGAAAATCACCTGCCGTTATGAAAGTGAATTAAAGGATAATGTCAAAATCATCTGCAAAGCAAGCAGCACGTCCCTCTGTGAGAAATCAGCTATCAAAGTTTCATCAGAGAAACACAGTAATGGACGATTCTCTCTGAGCGATAGACGAGTGAGATCTTGACTTTCACTGCACATGAAAGAGGGAACGTTGATATACAATGTCCATATGAGTCTAAATATAAGGACGATAAGAAGTATCTCTGCAGAGGAGAATGTCCAATTGGGATTATTAAAGACAAACCTGTTGAATCTGAATCAGCAGCTACAGACGAGAGATTCTCTCTGACTGACAATAAAACAGCCCGGATCTTCACCGTCACCATCACTGATCTGAGAACAGAGGATCAAGGCAAATACTGGTGTGGTGTAAAGACGGGATTTGGAAGTTATGATTATAAGAGAGAGATTTACCTGGAAATTAAACATGGTAAGTCAGAATATACTGTATGTGTGCTCATATATGAACAAACTAATATAACACTAAAATACTCTAAAGTAATATGTCAGAGGTCTGTTTGCGTGTGTGACAGTATTGTATCATGTGCTGAAAGATGCAGAGAGGCGAGATAACAGAAACCACAGTATCCTCTGCAGATGGTGATGAGCGACTGTTCACACCACACACAACAAAAATACTGACCCGCATCACTTCCTGCCACATGACATGCAGTTTCTTTGAGAAGAAATAGTTAATTCAAAAACAGAAAGAATAACTACACAACTCAAACTCTCAGACTTATTTGTTTTTAGTATATATATATATATATATATATAGTGGGTACGGAAAGTATTCAGACCCCCTTAAATTTTTCACTCTTTGTTATATTGCAGCCATTTGCTAAAATCATTTAAGTTAATTTTTTTTCCTCAATGTACACACAGCACCAAGTTTGCGGTATCTCTTGACATTTAGTGATTCTATAGGTCAAGTTCTTTTTCGTTTCACATTCATGACATTATCAGCGTTTGTAAGCAGACGGCCAGTGAAAACAGTGTCAATGAATGTAAAGCAGAAAGAGCTGACATTATTCAGACTAGTTTCTGATTAAACCACCAATAATGGCATTGTACGCACTTGATTATTTTCTTTTTATGCTCTGATTTAGTGTCCCGAGTGTAGAGCATCTGAAAATCACCTGCCGTTATGAAAATGAATTAAAGGATAATGTCAAATTCATCTGCAAAGCAAGTAGCACGTCCTTCTGTGAGAAATCAGCTATCAAAGTTTCATCAGAGAAACACAGTAATGGACGATTCTCTCTGAGCGATAATGCATCTGCAGGAGTTTTTACTGTGACCATCGCTGGTCTGACAGAAGAGGATTCTGGGATATACTGGTGTGCAGCTGTACAGAGAGGACAAGAGCACAAGAACAAGTGGATTTCAGTCACTGATCTGAACATTACTGCAGGTAAGACACAATCAGCCATTTTATATTATAGGGACATAGAAAACGAAATCATATGTTCTTAGTATAGAAGTGGTGAAAATGCTAAACACACAACGCTGGTCACACATAAGCCGCTGAATTTTCACCACAACCTCAACATTAGTGAAGCGTCACTAACAGCTGTGTCAGGGGGAAGTACAAAGTGTCACATGACCTTTTGCCATAGTAAGACCATAGAAATTAAACTCTGTATATTTATTCTGAAATGCATGCTCAGTGAGCCCAGTCTCATGAAAATGCGTATAAATAGTATGCCAAATAAAAACGAAAACTTGTGGTATTGATATGCAAAAATGGACTTTGGCGTGCATATGATACGCATGTGTTAGGCGTGCATATAAAACCCAGTTTTCGCGTACATATGATACGCATCTACCCCACAACCCTAAACCTACCCATCGCGTAGCATATACACGCCAAAGTCCATTTTTGCATATCAATACCACAAGTTTTCGTTTTTATTTGGCGTACTATTTATAAGCACTTTCATGAGATCGGGTTGGCTCATTATATAACATGTATCTTAAATAGTTTCTGTTGTCATCATATCTGGAAATAACTGCATGGGCTGTCATGCATTAAACCCAGTGATGATTTGTGTTTCAGTCACATCAGAGAGGATGTCACCGAAACCAACAACAACAGCTTCATTTCACACCAGCACACCAGCGACAGCAGATACTGCATCCGACAGAACCGTCACATCTTCATCATCATCATCTTCATCATCACCTTCAGTGTTAATGTTTTTTTCATCCACTGCTAATGCAGTGTCACCAAAACCACAAACGGGTGCGATCAGTTCTGTTGCTCAAAGTGTCTGATTTAAATATGCAGAGACATTTGTTTCTCGGGTTTCACATAAAACAGGACATTTAGTGACATTTATTAGATGTTTTTGTCTGTTTTTCAAGGTTTTGCACCAATCATCATGGTGGTGGTCATAGGGATACTGACAGGGTTTGGATTCTCATTGTTCATTTATTTAAGACAAATAAGGAAGGCAAAAGGGCAAAAGGAAGAAGGTAACTGTCTTTCTCACATCAATCTACTTGATATAGAATCATTTTTATTCTCATTTGCCATAAATCTCAGCGTTTTCATAGTCAAACCGGACTTCAGAGTCACAAACTTGCATACTGTGTCAAAAGAAAGGTCTTTAATAGATAATGTGTGACAAATCAAAAAATCTGGTGTCACTAAACAGGAACGCAGCCCAAAGATGTGGTTCATGGCCCAAATAACAATCTGCCCAGTCGAGATACGGGAGAAACTAAAGAAGTGAGCTTCATCATGTGTCTGTCTGAGTTCAGTCTGTATTGAGTAGTGGATTCTAATCAACTTTTCCACTCTTAAACCATTAATTTTTCTTCTTCTCTTCAGGCCACACATACAGTGTACGATTATGAAGACATCAGTAGCTCACTTGATCATCCTGACTATAGTCTGATCCTTCCGGCATTTGCTAAACATGACGCCTCTGTTTATGCTTTAGCACAATTACCCAGCAGCCCCTCTGACATTCTCACTTACTCCAGCATCAAATTTACAGCTGCACATCATTCAGACAGGACTTCTGATGGGCAGGAAACATGCGACTACACAACCGTTAGACCATAAAAGACTGAGGACACTCACGGAGACCAGGTTAAACCTGAATCACACCAAACTGAGAATGCTTCTCACTTACTTTGTGATTTTAAACATGTGGCCTTTACATTATTTTGGATAAGTCAGTATTTGAGACATACGATTGTTTGACGTATGTTTGGCTACATTACTGATTGTCTGTTATTTATTCATACCCACAAGTCCTTTAGTATTACAGTACATAGTGAAGAAATAAATGAGTGGAGAAAAGCAGTGTTGCGGTGCGTTAATAAAAGTTACAATTAAAATCAGAATGAAAAGTAGTGTAACAAAAAGTAACTGACAGGTTGAAATGTCAGTGCGAGCTAATTAATACTTTTGAGATAGTTGCTGTTATCTATGCCCTCCCAGTCTAAATATCAATAATTGTGCAATATACAGTATCTCACAGAAGTGAGTACACCCCTCACATTTTTGTAAATATTTTATTATATCTTTTCATGTGACAACACTGAAGAAATGACACATACATCTCTTTTTTTTTATTTAGACTGATTAAGATATTGCTGTAGTCAGTAATCTCACATATCACTATTATATAAGGTCCCCGTTTCACCAGCCTTTAAAAAGAAGGCATAGCAAGATAAGGCGATATTTATTGTCGAGTAGGCTATTTACTGATGAGTAGCCTTAATTCAGTAGATCCCAATATTGCTCTGCAGTCTCACCATTAAATCTCTGTTAAAAACTACTAATGAATAAAATGCCCTGCTCAATGTATATGCACAGTTTAATATACTTAATATTTGACTCTATTTTCGATGCGCACCCAAACAATATGACAATGGGATACCGTCGCCCCCTGCAGGTCGAAAGCGAAAGCGCAGTTCTTGACGGGATGTCCTGTCAGAAAGGGGCTTGTGGGAGGACACGATTTAAAGGAAGCACCAGAGAGCTGCGAGACAGGTACCGCGTGTTTATTATTTCCTAACTTGTTTGTAACTTTTATCACTAATACATGTTAGAACCAATAGGCCTAACTATAATGCTTATTAGAACCAAAGCCTTTTTTTTTTCTTTTTCTTTTTTTTTCATCTGGCTAGCGTTATGCCACACGTTTAAAATTACTAAACGCAATAAATAATTTTAATACATTGTAAATATGTATAATTGAAATAATTGATAACTTGTTTGTGATTCACCCAAGGCTCCTTTTCCGTGAATTTAACCGTTCACGAACAGTAGCCTACACAACAAGAACGATAACAATACAATAAAAAATAAAAAAAACTCTAAAAATTACAAACTACACACCTCAGCTATAACGACACGGCGTAGAAGATCGATAACGTTGGAATCAGTTTTAGAACGATTTGTTTTCCAGTTGATTACCTGCAAAAAAAACAAAAAAAAAACTCGTCAAAGCGCTCTGCAGTTGTTCACAGAACTTAACGGAAGGTCGCCAAGAATAAACATCGTCCGTTGGTGTCAACGTTAATATAGTTATGATCATATTTATCGCTTTATGTTTGTATGCTTTATGTTTGTAGCTACTCAACAGAAAGTAAATCAAGTCTGGTTGTGTTTAGGATTATTAAAAGTGCATACTACATGATTTTATTAGATATAAAAAATATGAAATTATTTTAAGTCAAACCCAACTTGTCATATATCGTTTCTCATCTGATCTTATCCACCTTTTCTAGTAAGTGCGGGCACAGCCGTTTGTACATTTAATGTGTCTGGCTTCCGGTCTCTTCCAGCTATTTTTATCTGTACATAACAGCTTGTGTTGCTGCTTTACAAACTGGTGTCTCTTGCCATGTTATTGTAATGTATTATCTTAAATGAACGCATTTTGGTTTGTAGTGCAAACAGTTTTACCATGCATTTACTGGGTCACTCCTGGGATTCTGAGTTTTTAAAGTGGTATTTACCAAATTCAGTTGTTCAAAGCTTTTCACAATACTTTGGTATGCCTGTTATAATGAATAAAAATAATTATTGCATTTTATTTTTTTAACATAAAGTGATGTCTTATATCTTAAACCAAGCATATCGTCATGTCCCTGAGGCACTTCACTGAATTAGTACTTTGAAAATTATTAACAAAATGTGCATAGTGTCTGTGATTTTTGGCAAAAATATAAGCATTTATTTGTGTTCCTTTCCTGTGAAAAATACTTTTCTAAAAATAAAAAAAAACCACTTTAAAGTTATGTCCCTTAGTCTGAACTCAATCCTGTCACACTAACTATTCTGTACCCATAATAATTTAGACTCTGCTCATATGTGACATAATTGACCAGAAATTACATCATTCAGCTTTCTTTAATAGTGGTACAGAAAATGGTCAGTAGTATCATACTTTTTATTCATATTTTTGAGGCATGTTATAGTCAGGGAGGGTACTGTCAAGCTTAACAACTCAACCCCGTCACATAAAATTAAGATGGAAAATCATTATTTTTCAACATTTTATTTAATACATAAATATATACAATGTACTTATTTTATTGCTGCCATATATGGTCTACTGTTCTACACTACATGAGGAGCAGTGGCCATTTTGAGTGAAAAACCACAACCCCGTCACAAATATATATGTATTTCTCATTGTTACAGGGTTGTAAACTTGTGACAGGGTTGAGTTATTTACTTCATTTATTAATATTTATAATTTTAATAACATGATATATAAAATAGTCATGGTTTCAGTAAATATATACTTACCAAAACCATGACAACTCATATTTTTGTTATAAATAGAATGTTTGATGTAATATGTCCGCTTAAACTTTGACAAGCATCATACATCAGCAATTGCACCCACATTTACAGCAGAAAGGCAATGTTGGCCATGCAGATATGTTGACCCAGAAACAAGGGGACAATATGAGAGAGAAACATAGATAATTTATTTGTCCTCAGAGAGGAAATTCATTTTCACAGAGGGTGCGTATATAACACAAAAACAGCAGCACATTACATATAAACTTGTCACAGTAAAATGAAAAACAATCACGTCAAAAAATAAATAAATACATAAATAATAAAATAAAATAAAATAAATAAACAACAAATGCAAGAGTGTAATATGATAGATGATTTCTTATGTCAAGTCAAGTCACCTTTATTTATATAGCGCTTTTAACAATACAGATTGTGTCAAAGCAGCTTTACAGTATTAAATAGGAAAATAGTGATATTCAATAAATAGTAATAGTCAATAATGCAAAATGACAATAGTAAACACTCAATTTTCAGTTAAAGGCAGTTCATCATTGAATTCAGTGATGTCATCATCCAGCTCAGTTCAGTTTAAATAGTATCTGTGCAATCAAGTCGACGATATCGCTGGAAATTAAGTGTCCCCGGCTAAGCAAGCCAGAGGCGACAGCGGCAAGGAACCAACTACATCGGTGACAGAATGGAGAAAAAACCAGGCTCAGTCGGGGGGCCAGTTCTCCTCTGGCCAGACGAACCAGCAGGTTGATCTATGCTGCAGCAAAGTCACATTGTGCGGAGGACTTGTCTGGTTCCTGTGGTCTTGTCCCGATGGCCGTCTAGGAGACAAGGTCTTCACTGGGGATCTGTGTCTGGGGCTCATCTAGTTGTCCTGATCTCCGCTGACATTCAGGGCAACAGTAACTAAACCACATATAGCTGTATGAGCAAAACTACTATAGTTAGTCTTCCTACACATAGGTAACCTATACCTACGGCCAGATGGAAGGGGAATGAAATACTGATGGAGTGGGTGATCTGGATCATTTATGATTATGTGCTTTCCAAATCATAGTTGAAGTGACCAAAACCGAAAATTAAAATTGAAAGCAATGTATCCCTTCCAATGTGTTACAGTCTTCAACCCCGTCATACCTTGTCACACCTTATATTAAACCTCTAAATTAAATTTTTTTTTTTTTTTTACAAAAATAGCGACAGACGCACAATTGGTGTATGTTAGCTTCAGTCCTGAAAAATATGAAAATTATGATAAATGTGACATTTGTTATTATTAAATTACTTGAGGGGCAAATGGGCAGTAGTTAGATGTTTGTTTTATTGTAAGTTCTGTGTAAAATCCTTTTTAAACCAATCACATTTTGTCCGTTACGGGGTTGAGAAAAAAAGTGTCAAAGTGGGGTGGGGGGGGGGGGGGTGACCTAAAATAATAGAAGGTCATTAATGCCTGAGGTGGGAAAATATGATTTTTTTGGGAGGTTTGATATGTGCCTATGATGTGGGCTATTTAGAAAATGAATCATATGTAGTTGAAAAAATTTATATTCCAAGTTGAAATGTTACCGAATCCAAAGAATGACAGATCACAATGCAAGCAGGATGCCTCGTGTTACGGTCGTCACGATCGCAGTGACAGCATCCAGGATCAACACTGTTCATGTACCGCACTGTACGGTTAAATTAATTTACAGTTAACCAGTTTAATATGGAGAGTCACTGAAATGTAGATCTTCGTTTTTGTGTTTTTGACCTACACTGTACATGACGTGAGAACAGTCCACTATTTAGGTTTGTATGTTAGCATGGACTCATTAACGTTAACATTAACTAGTTTTAGCCAGAGATACCTTGCTAAAGCACAAGATGACATTAACGTTCTGCTTGAGCAGACGAAAATTGTAACTTGATGAGAGTGTGACACCTAGAAAACGAACGTTTTTGTCTTCATTGGGATTGGGGTTGAATGCTTAAGGACATTTTGCTCTGTTTTGTTTGGGTTTAGGAAATGTAATAAAATAAATTCCATTGCCCATCCTCTCGGGATACCTGCAATCAGTGTTATAAGTACCCCAGGCACATCGTTTTTCCATTTTTGTAGCATAAACACCATAAAAACGATGTGAGCTTCTGATCTTCCAATGTTTCTCTATGGCACTGAAACCTAAAGATGTCTGAGTTTCGCTCCCCATACAACTGATACTCAACTGCCATTGGCTCATCTGTGGTCAAGGGGAGGGGCTTATTGATAGGTCAGTTCATCATTCTTCTCATTATTTTACAGTGGCTAATGATCCGGAGGTCTTGCACATTACCAGAAAACAGCTTACTACCCCATTGAAAAATAAGGTGGATACAAGACCCAGGTAGACAAGATGTCGTCTGTTCCAGAGCAGTTTCTGGAAGCAGTGGATGAGTTGGATAAAAACAAACCAAAGAGACTAAAAAGTGAAGTTACGGCTTATGAACTGGAGAAGGCAGATGGAGAGGATGGGTCAATACAGACGATCAGCCCCTCTCAAACTTCAGTCAGTGTTGATCTGAATGCTAAAGCAGGTGCAACTGTAATCGCTCCTGTACTCACTGGAAATGTCATCCGAGGCCCAGTAATCATCAGCTTCAACTCAGCCACTGGTGCTGTCGGTAAGATCATACCACTGTAATATGGTTAACATCAGAGTTGCCAAATTTGCTCATTATCAGCCACCCCGGGCTTTTTTTTATTCCCTTATAGATTTCGGTAGTCACAGGATTTATTTTTCCCCTATATACAGTTTTTCAACACTTGGTTTAATTTAAATTATTTTGTTTCATTTTTCAACAAATTGTTTTGAATATATTTTTTCCCCAAATTCCCAAAGGGTCACTTACTTTGGGATGTAATTTTTGAGACCAAGTTGCTTATTTCTCTAGCAAATGTGCTGTAATGTGTTACAACCACCAAATAGTTTGCAAGGTTTGAATAAATATGCTTTGCTACCACTTCAGTAGCTAAACGATTTGTGTTTAATACTGTATATGTGTATTTTTCTGGCTTTTTTTCTGATGCTTACTCAAAAGGGCCCCAAAATCCACCCGAAGGACAGATGTCTCAGAAACAAGGTACAGAAACAATAGCCACTTCTTCATTCAGTTTATAATTCTAATACATTGTATTTAGATCCATTTTTAAATGTCTAAAAGTTATGTTTCCCAACATATCAGTGATTTTAGGCAGAAATCACAACAGTTCTTGTGTTTTTGATTTATTCTAGAGGACGACATCTTGCAAAAAATCATGGAAAGTCACAAACACAACATGAAGGCCAAAACGGGACGTGTGTTTGAGGGCAAAAAGGAGAACAAAACACACCTCAGCAAAGTGTACACTGAACTCTTCATCACTGAAGGGGACATTACAGACGTCTATGATGAACATGAGGTTCTGAAGTTTGACCGAGCCTTGAAAACGCCCAAATTTGAGGACACACCGATCGACTGCAATGACATATTCTGTTTACTGAAGCAAAAGGAGGAGGGAAACATTGTGCTGACCAAAGGCATCGCTGGCATCGGAAAGACGTTCTCCGTGCACAAGTTCATCCTGGACTGGGCCGAAGGAAAAGCCAATCGGAATGTGGACTGTGTGTTTCTGCTGCCATTCAGAGAGATGAACTTGATTAAAGATTATAAAGAGATCAGTCTCCACGAGCTTCTGTTGGAATTTTATCCTGATTTGAATGATGTGGAAAACACCAAGTTTTATAAAAAATGCAAACTGGCATTTATCTTTGACGGACTTGACGAGAGTCGCCTGGAATTGGATTTTGATTGTAAATTAGTCAAATGTGTCAATGCGCGGTCATCTGTTGATGTTTTATTTACAAGCCTAGTTATAGGCAAACTGCTTCCATCGGCTCTCATCTGGGTGACGTCACGACCGGCAGCGGCCAATCTGATCCCTCCTGAGTACGTAGGATTGTTTACGGAGGTGCGCGGATTCACCGACCAGCAGAAAGAGGAGTATTTTAGAAAACGGATCGTAGATGAAGCTCAGGCCTCCAGTATAATCTCACACATCAGGACGTCTCGTAGTCTCTACATCATGTGCCACATTCCCGTCTTCTGCTGGATCACTGCCACCGTTCTTCAGGACATTCTTGTCAGAAACGATGGGCAGGACATTCCTTCGACCCTCACCGAAATGTACATCCACTTCCTTCTGATACAGATGAACATGAAGAACCAGAAGTATGAGAAGAAACAGGAAAGAGATCGCACAAAGCTTTTGAGTTCAAACAAAGACATGATCTCCAAGTTGGCTAAACTGGCGTTCGAACAGCTGAAGGAGGATAACGTCATGTTCTATGAGAAGGATCTGAAAGCGTGCGGCATCAATGAAAGCGAGGATTCCACAGGATTGTGCACTGAAATCTTCAAGAAAGACTCTGTTCTGCATGAGATGAAGGTGTATTACTTCATACATTTGAGTGTGCAGGAGTTTCTGGCCGCGTTGCACGTGTTCCTCTGCTATTTGAAGCTGGACATGGACGAGCTGACTTTCTTCCTGGAGAATTCGCGTCCAAATAAGAAAGAACTGCTGTACGTTCTGCTTAGGAAGGCGATCGATAAAACAAAGGAGAGTGACCGAGGGCATTTCGATCTCTTTTTGCGGTTCTTGCTGGGTATTTCTCTGGAGTCCAATCAGAAACTCCTCATCGGCTTGCTGGACGAAACGCTGAACAGTAAAAACTGCATCAATAAAACCATCCAATACATCAAACAACTGCAAAACAATGACAAGTGCCCAAATAAATCCATCAACCACTTCTTCTGCATCCTGGAACTGCAGGACAGAACCCTGTACCAACAAATCATGAAATATCTGAGGTCAGAGAGCGGCCAGCCGAAAGCAGTGTCTAACTCCAACTGCTCAGCACTGGTCTATGTGCTTCTGATGTCAGGCGAGGTGCTGGATGACTTCGACCCGAAGATGTTCAACAAAACATATGCAGGATGCAGGAGACTCGTCCCAGCCGTGAGATGCTGCAGAAAAGCCCAGTAAGTATGAAAACTCTGATTTCCCCCCATTTTTTTAAACTGCATATTCTGTTTTACTTTTTCCCAAATTTAATTTGCATTTTTTTCATCATATTATTTTTATAAAAAGTTCCCCAGTTTGTTAGTTTTTCTCCAAAACCTGTTTTACTTTTTCAACATAATCTGTTTTTCCCCCTATTTGTGTTTCTGTTTTATTTTTTCATGATTCCAATTCAATTTGAGTAATCAAAAGCATGTTTAAGCAAATTAATTAATACAACTTTATGAATGAAATTCAAACTTTTTGTTAATTTTGTATGACAGTGATGCTGTAAAAATGCAGTGTAAGTCTGTATTTTTTCTTTTTTTAAATTTACAAAAGTTTGTGAAGCATAGTTTTTAAATACATAGTTTTTTAGGTTTTAGGTTTGTTGCGTTACATTTATAAAAAAGATGCAGCTTTGTTCTGTTGTTAAAATAATGTACAGGTCTGATACTGTAAACTCTTCATGACTTGCAAGTAATTACACTTTTTGTAGAGTTCCAACATTTTTGTGCTGTATATTGCATTATCTTTTTATATTATTTTGCTTTATTCAGATCTATTTTTTGAAACTGTGTAGAGGTGAGCTCTTTATGACTAGCTAACATCTTGCCATCTTTCCAGGTTTTCAGACTGTGGACTGACACAACAGTGCTGTGAAACAGTGGCTGTGGCTCTTCAGCTAGAGGACTGTCCTCTGAGTGAACTGGACCTGAGTCACAATTACAGCATCGAGGAGGGGGTGAAGATGCTTTCTGCTGGACTGAAGAGCCCACACTGCCATCTGGAGACACTCAGGTCATTAGCGTTTCCATTTCTGTGTGAACACGCTGTCTGAAATGTATTGCTGATATTGTACTTGTTCAGGTTGGCCTGGTGTCATTTCGACCAGGAGAGCTGTGTGGAGCTGGTCTCTGCTCTCAAGAACATCTCACATCGTCTAAGAGAGCTTGACCTCAGTGGCAATGACCTGCAGGACTCTGGACTCCATAAGCTCCTTAATGAGATGGAAAATACAGACAGAAAACTTCAGGTTCTGAGGAAAGTATTGATGATATTTAGCATCAACCACACTGTATGAGGCAGATGAATGACTGTTATGGAATGCTTTCCTGCAGGGTGAGCTGGTGTAACCTCACTGCGAAGAGTTGTGAGCACCTTCCCTTGGTCCTCAGTTCAGATTCGCCCCTGAGAGAGCTGGATCTGAGTAACAATGACCTGCAGGATTCAGGAGTGAAGCTGCTCTCTGATGCACTGAAGAGTCCAAACTGTCAGCTGCAGATACTGAGGTAAAACTAAGAGCTTTAGTTTATTTCTTTTAGAAATGTATTTTTTTCTCATTTGTTTTGTCAATCTGTAGGTTGTCCGGCTGTATGGTGACAGAGGAAGGCTGTGGTTATTTGTCTTCAGCTCTGAGTTCAAACCCCTCACACCTGAGAGAGCTGGATCTGAGCTACAATCACCCAGGACCATCAGGAGTCCAGCTGCTCAAACACAAACTGGAGGATCCCAACTATAAACTGCAGATACTCAAGTATGTCTTGTGGGTCAATGGTGTGGCATTCGTTTTTTGAATGGTCTTGTGTTCACAGACAATGACTTACAGAATCACTTACTTCTTTAAGTTAAAGAAGAATGGTTAATTTTTTATGAAATCTAGCTGTAGAGCTGCTTTGAATCAAGACAAAACATTAGTCATAAAGTCAATGTTGTTTTAGCGACATACAGGCAGCAATTATACATTTGTGCAGATACTTTTATCCAAAGCAACATTTAATACCTGGTTCATTTATTCAGTTCATTCATTCCCTGTAAATCAAACCCATGTCCTTTTGTTATTATTTGCTTTCATTCTATTAACCTCTTCTTCTTCATTGATTTCTACAGAACTGAGCCTATGGGTGAACACTTCATCAAAGCAGGGATAAGGAAGTGTAAGTTTCTTACTCTCCATCTCTCTGTCTCTCTCTGAGGCACTAACGGATGTGTTTTCTGTCTCACAGATGCATGCAATCTCACGCTGGATCCAAACACAGCTCACGATCAGTTGTGTCTCTCCAATGGAGACAGAACAGCAGCATATGTAATGCAGAAGCAGCCATATCCAGATCATCCAGAGAGATTTGAATCTGTCCAACAAGTGCTGTCTAGAGAGAGCCTGTCTGGCCGCTGTTACTGGGAGGCCGAATGGACGGGTCCGGAGGGGACGGTTGGGGTGACATACAAAACCATCCTGAGGAAAAGTGATGATCTTTGTATAGTAGAGGCCACCGGTCAGCTTGGAAATAATAGTGTGTCATGGAACATTACCTTTGCATCTTTCCCATATGTTTCTCACGCTGAAGAAGACATTAATATAAAGGCTTCATCCTCTTGTTCATCTAAAAGAGTGGGTGTGTATGTGGACACGACGGCTGGCGTTTTGTCCTTCTACAGCGTCTCTGACACACTCACACACTTGTACACCTTCCTCGCGGCTTTTAAAGATCCTCTCTATGCAGCATTCAAGGTGGACAGTGGCTCTGTGTCCTTTTGTCAGATATAACCTAAAAGTCTCTTTATCCTAACATTATGTGCACATTTATTGCCATCTTGTTTTGCCCTGTGTGAAAACATAAAATCTCATTTGAATTTAAGCAGGTAAAATGCAAAGGTTTCACATTTTACTGTAAATAACAACCCAACCACATTTTAGAAATGACTTGATGATTTGCCTTTTTAGATATGCAAAAGCTGACTTTTTTATTAAAACGCTTTATTGCGTTATGAAATTTTCTCTGAGCTTAAAGTCTCATTTGTTCACTTTGTTAACCTAGATGATGCCTATATAGATACTTTGTCGGTAAAGTAAATCACATAGCTGTAGGAGATTATCAATTTATATACAGTAAATACACAAACATTGTGAAATTATTTGCATTAACATGGAAAAAAAACGTATTTACTTTGAGATCTGAAAATCAATAACTAAATAGGGTGGCCATATGTACTGTTCATACGGGACACGTCCTGGCCAGGATTTTTATATTGCCTAAAACATCCAAAGTAGTTTGACCAATAACCAATGCAGGTATTGTATATAATCGACCAATCGTGGCGCGTGAGATCTTCAGAGAACGATCAAAGTGATGCAAATACGCGCACGTGTTTGTTCGTACAACGATCGATCTGCACAGTGCAAACAGCCAAAACCTGGATATTTTAGGCAATATAGAAATCCTGGCAAGGACGCGTCCTGTAAAAATGGCCCATATGGTCACCCTAGTTTTACTACACATAAAACCAAAAAACCATGGTTATCGTAGTTAAACCATGGAAACCACAAATGAACCATGATTTTGCTACACTAACCATAGTTTAACCATGGCATGTGTATTAATCAATCTGCCCAAAAAAAACATGGTTACTACACTTTTACTATAAAAAAAAAAAAAATGTAATTTAGTTGTAACTATGGATTACGTTGACACAGGTTTTCACGATGATGTACCTGAGAGACAACCAATTTCACAGTAAATGATCAAATTTTCAGCAGTAAGAAAACAAGTGTTTTAAAGCTTGCTGTTTTGTAGAACATCACAGTTATATGTGATATGATATGTGATAATAGTAAGGCCTGTTGATAAGGAGTATGTGTTATTTAAAAAAAATATAATATTTTCAGAATGACATATGTATATATATTTTTCAAACCTAGTCTGTGGGGGAAAACGCCCTCAGGGGGCATGGCTTAATTACTGTAGTTTTTCTGTTCTGAACATCAAATCCTTTGTTTTTCCATCAAATGTATTCTAACTAGTTGGTTGAATAAAAATATTGGGACTTATTTAAAAATTACCTCAAGTTAGCATCAGGTAGCTAGTTAGCTAGCCAGTTGGCATCAGCTAACAATATTTTTCAAAAAGGCTATTATAATTTTGTAATTCATAATTATTGATTATATTCTTTTTCATTTGAAGGTAAAACAGCCTGTACTCTGATTTTGCTGTAAATGTATAAAGCAAATTGTTTTGTGAGACTGGGGGCATTTTACCTCACCTGTGAAGCAAGACGCCCCCTTGGTACAAATTACATTTTTGTTAAAAATCTAATAAATCTACACATCTGGAAACACGTGAACACTGAGCAGTGTGGGGAATTTGCTGTGAATTATTACATAAATCTTACCCGTTGCATTCATGTATGACTGATGGATATGAATCACATTAAGTTTATTGATTTGTTTATGTTAAAACGATGTAATCTAAATGGATGGAAAATTGGTATGCAATAGAATTACTTAAAATGTAAATTTAGACCGAAACATTTTTTGGAGTGTTCATTGTCTTCCATGTAGGAATTTTTGCTCTTCTGCTGATCAGCCATTGTTATGTTTTCATGTGATCTCATTCATCAGTGTTTGCCATCTGCAATACAATCTCAAGTTAAGTTAATTGGCTTCATTCATCTGTTTGCGTCTGATACTCACCTATTGTTGTCTGTTTTCCTATCATCAGTAAATCATCAGTTTTACACCCTTGCTTGTGTTGTTCTGTTACGTCATATGATAGAATTATGAAAACAAGAACTATACAATGGCATGTTGCATCTCACAGAATTAGAACACAAATTCACATTCAACCCTGATTTTGTTGTGGCTTTACACAGAAAACATGATTTTCCTGAAGTAAACCGTATACAAAAATAGCATGATTATTGGGTGTGTGCTACTGAAAATTATTACAAACTTGATTATCATGAAATCTAACTTACATTAACATCTGAACTTACATTAACAACTGTAGCTGTAATTGTAATATCACCTGGATTCAGTCAGATTTACTGAATAGAAAAAAAATAATAAAGATTTTGTGTCACTGCATGTTAAACTTGCATGAAGCCGGACTGATGTATTTTCAATTTGTACTCAATATGTTGGACTTCATTATGTACATTTACAAAACAAATCAAGTTGCTTTCCTTTACTTACTTAGTAAAATATATAAGGCAGTTTTTCTTTGCTTTGCGTTACTTCTGATAATTTACAAATGAAATGTATCAATTCAACATTTTGAAATAAAATCATGCAATGATTTCCTGTCTGTGTAGATGTTTTCTTTATAACAGACAGAATAGCTAAATGAAGAATTTAGTGGAATCACAGCTGCTGATAAACTGAAAATCTTCCTCTTTAAATACAAGCCAATGCACATAATTTGTTTAAAGGTGCAACAGTGGCAGATATCTTCATTATATGAGTAGATGTGATAGTTTGTTTCAGAGAAAAAAGTCTTGCCCAACACAACATAAAATAATAAATATGATTTACTATTTAATATATTAAATATTATTTATAATGACTTACAAGCCCCATTTCACTTCTGAATTACGAATCGAAGCAAGACCATACTTTAATTAATACATTGCTGCTGTCTATTGCACAACAATGGATTCTGGGGTTTAAAGAGACTGAATCGTTGATCAAATGGTTTCAGACACTGTAAGAAAAGAGCTGATGCTGCAGGGTATATTATGATAAAAGTATTTTATTTAATTTTTTATGTTGGATCCATGTTAACCTATTGCAGGAGACCTCCGAAACAAAATTAAGATCTTTTAAATTAGTATCAAAGAGCCACTTTAAATCATTGTCTGCACATGCACACTAATAAGTCACTTCTTTTCTGTAGATGGTGAATTCAACAAGGCGCAAACTGCAGGTATTAGAATAAATGGGTGAATCAACAACATTTTTTTTTTACTTTCAATGAGAAAGACAATGACGAAAATCTATTAAAAAAAAATTGACGAAAATGGAGGGACGATTAGGAAGAGATCCGGTCAGAACGAATCTCCTGCGTGGAAGGGTAGATGGGCACATTTGAACTGTAACACTCTGATCAGTTTGCATACACTTGCTGCATGTCTCATAAAACATTTTTAAAAATGTCAGCATCTCATAAGATAAGAGCATATGGATAAATTTGAAAAGCGTGATGACGCGAAATAGTACTACTTAATTCGGTCCGGTGAGTGCACACAGCCGAATCCCACACACAGAAAAGCACCTTTCAAACAGTGCATGCCTGCTGAATTCAGTTCTCTCTCTATAAACAAAATTATGTCAAATTGTCCGTTTTGATGAGTAGTCGCGTAAACACACTTGGTTACGTCTTCAGTGAATGTAAACTTTTGGGAGAATATCGCAAAAAGCCACTAGAAGGCAAGCCTGCGAATTTTAGCCAAAAAAGCGTAACAGCTAATGCTAATGGAAAGGAGACCAGGGGCCATTTTTTTTAATGGATGTCAATGGAGGAGAAGCTTCACTACGCTGAATAAACAGCTTTTTGTAGGAAACAGCTCATCATTTAATGAATCGACAGCCTATCTGCTAATTTTCAACATGTTTTACACTAAACAATACTTTTGGGTTGAACTATTTTTAGAGTTTACCACAAAAAAAATGCTGTTTTATAAGAGAAGTCACTGACTTTTTGCGACAGGTGGGATTCAGCTTACGGCATTTCTCATTCATTCCTATGGGATCCGTAAATGGTGATTGAGTGTCGCACAACTCTGACTGAAATTCAATGACGTCAAGGCTGTAATGTGATTGGTTAAGGCACACATGATCCAAGTTAGCCGTTACGCTTTCTCCAATAGTAAGTAATACAGACCCTCCCTAGTCCCTATAGTAAGACAATCTCTAATATTGCCAGTAGTATATTTGATCCCTGCACTCAGCTTTAAAGGGACAGCAGACTAATTTAGTTATTGTTGTCTGTCATTATTGTTAATGAATAAACAAAAGAAAGAAAGAAAAACACTCCCTGCTCTTGACTGAATCACTTTAGTAGCTCTAATAAGGATTAATCTAAATTTAATTTATATAAATACATATGTCTGCTTGAAAGAATGAAGGATGTCGTATGCAAGTTGTTATAAAGAATACATATTATATAACCATTGGTATTTCACTGGAAAGAGGACCGTGTTCTTGTTTCGTTGTGGTTTTATTTATTTTTTAGATGAAGACATGTTATGTGTCACAGCAGTTAAATCTATCTGCTGCATTTTCAAATCATTCATATTACCACTTCAATAGATATTTTCTCCAGGAATATATAACGAGTTTGGAAATTTTAGAGGAATGCTTACTAAACCTTGACTATCTACTGTAGGTTTTCCCCTGCTTTCACAGACAAGGCTTAAGCCTAGTCCTAGACTAAAATGTAAGTCTGAGCTGTTTCAACTGAAAGAAACTTGCACTGACTGATCTTAAAACATCTCAGTGCCTTTGTTTTGTCTTAAGATGCACACCAATTGAACTATGGCCTAATCCTGGCTTAGGCTAAGCCCTGTCTATGAAACCGGGCCTTAGTCGACTAAAACTAGACTAAGACTAAAACAATTTAGATGACTAAAATATGACTAAAACTAAATGCCATTTTAGTCCAAAGACTATGACTAAAACGAAATCAACATTTTCTGTCAAATTTAACAGAGCTGTAACCATAATATGTATTTGAAAACCATGTAGATCTGAATATTTCAGTTACTTTGGTAAATACTCCACTTTAGTTTCTCTTCGTTCGAGCCCTTAAAATCATTGTTATAAGACAGAAAGATCCTTGAGCATTAGTTAAAGGTCATTGCGCCGTGATAAACACCACCCTGAAGAACAGGGGCCTTTACGGTTCCTCCACTGGCGGAGTTTATGGTCACTGTAACTCCTGTCTTTGAAGCTTTTGCAGCCGCTGCACCGGATGAAGCTTCGTCTTCAGCAGAAACGTCCTCTGAAACTGATGGAGACATAGAGATCAACTCGAAATGCATAACAGTTTAGATCAAAAATTCATAGATGTAGATGAACAAGTGTCAAAAATACCTTCCTGAAGTTTTCCCTTCAGTTGATCAGCAAGATCATTTTGCTTAATTTTGCGCAGCACTCTGATTGCAATCTTCCCGGCGTCTGAACTGCCGTACTGCTGCACTATGAGATCCACGACCTCATGGCGATTAGCGTTCTCCAGCTTTCCACGAGAAATAGAGTTGTCTTGTGTCCCGCTATTTGACAGCTTCCATTTGAATTCTTTGAACTCTGCCTCCAGCAGCTCAGAAAGTGCATCAAAAATCACTGTAGCCATTTGGTTTCACTATGGGGAAAATATAACAATACAACATGATCAGCCTCATTGTGATCCAACATGATCCACTCATCAGAGTGAGCGGATATAATCTGCATAGTTTCAATTGTTTTTGTGGTCCTAGCAGGGGATTCAGTATGCTGTCATTTCATTTATAAACCTTACTGACTGAGAATAGAGTTGCCACCTTCAGTGTGGCAAAATAAGAGACACCCTTTCATACTGATTATTTCAACACCTGACACCTTGCCATTAAAACAGAACAAGTATGTGAACATTCAACAGAACAGATTTGATTATTTGATTTATTCCTAAAGAACTCCTCCAGGATATGCCTATGTGCAATCATTCTGTCTGGAACCATTTATTACTTTTAACTTTTTATTACTTAACCATTTATGGGGGTCCCGGACCTCCCATAAGCATTAAGGGACCCCCCATAATACCCAAAATATATACTGGGGGGGTCCCCTGGTTTTTCAATAAAACTTTAATACTTAAAATGAAGTTTCGATTGCTGTATTAAATTTTGACCTGCTTATGTTACATCATATTTAAGTTTTACGTGGTTTTACAGCATTGCTCATTATAACCAATCACACATGATTCTGTTGAGTTTAGGAATGCAGTAGCCAATCAGAGGCGTTCAGATCAGTCATCGCTGAAACCTCAGTTTTGTTCAGACCAAGCGGCAACCTCCCGCTCTCTCTCGTGAAGCCAACAAGGAAGTGACTTCAGCAAAAATCACAAATGTGATATTGATTTTATACAACAGTTCAATGAACAAGAAGTTCATATTAAGAGACTTACGTTTTAGACACCATATTGCCTATCTTTTGCTCTATTTCGGCAACAAAAATGGTTCCAAAGAAAGCCACAGCACTGTTTTGTGTCTCTGAAAAACATGACGGTGTTTCGTTCCTGAATGAATCAACCGTTTAAATGATTCGGTTCAATCGCAATGACTCACTTATTAACAGTGACTTGCTGCCACCTACTGACGGTTTTAATTTCACATTTAAAGTATCTTTTTATCTGTTTTTTAAATCATTTCAAATATCAATATTCAACGTTTTAAGATTAAAATATCAAAACATTATTTATGCATTTGTAACTGCAGGTTAAAGCATCCATGCCTTGCATTAAACTGTGTACATGCATCTAAATGCCACTTCAGATGCAGCTTCTGTGTTTCCTCTGCATTGCATGAGTTTTGTTGATAATGATTTTATTTGTTAGTAGCAACCCCAAATGACTTATTATTGTAATTGACTATATTGATGACTTTATTGAGAAAAAAATGGCTTTACAAAGGTAAAAATGCCCATAAAAGGTAACAATAATTTTAAACTTGTTGGAAAAGATTCATTTACTGCTGTGAACTGACCACACAGAGTCAGCTGTCCACGGCAGTCCTGCAGCCCAACACACTCAGCAAAATATCGTCTGATTATCGATCGTTATCGATAAAATCCCAGAAAATATAGAGATATTTTTTGTTAACATCGCACACCCCTAGGCTAGATATTTAATTCTTCTTTGCTTAGTGATTGTTCACTGATCATCGTAAAATAATATTTTATCTTAGAATTGGGTTCTCAATGATAACGAGGACAAGACAAAAAAATATGCGTCATATGTATATAGAGTTTTGTTTTGCTGGTTAGGGGGACCCCCCAAGAGCCTTGACACAATTCGAACACTGCCTACATCTATGTTATTTCTCTGGATTTTTGGTGAGCACACATTTAACAATGTGTATTGGTTGTATATGTAATTAGATGTGTGCTTATATTTCAGTCAGAGAAAATGCAATCTCAGGACTTTAGCAATGTGATGAGTTGTGCTGCATTATAAGTTAAAATAACAATAATGTGAGTCCTAGATGTTCATATTTTGTGATGATGATAATGCGTTTTATTTGTTTGTTTATTTAGCATAATATCGCTACTTTGTTTATAAGTGTAGGCTAGCCTAATATAATTGTCAAATGCAGTGGAGATGTCACTGATTAGCTGGCTGACAAAACAGTGTAATTAAACTAGAACAGTGAATTTGATATGCTTGTGAACTTTATAGCCTATATATGCAGATCTCTTTTTTTTCATATTGGCATTTTAATTAGAAGATGATGTAAGATGGCGAGCCAACCCATGCCAAGGAAGGGGGAATGAAAATAATGATTATCTGTTAATTTGCATAAACGGAAGCAAGTTTTTTTCCCCCTTTATGCTCAAAGTATATCTTTTAAGACATAACTATTTTGTCCTTATATTTTCGTACCACGCGGGGTGTTCTAGAACAGTGGAATCTAATCATTTTTCACAGTGAATCTATCGATTCGAACCCAGTTGAACCGAAACCGATGAACTGAACCCCATTCTTTTGAAGCGACTGACTGAACTGCACTCTTTTGTACAGAGTTCTTTTTTTAAACAGAGTACTGAATCAAACTTCAAAATCGAACTGTTCTCAGTTGAATCTTGAATTTACTGACCTGAGTCTTTTGTATTGAATGTGTTGAACTAAATCTTTTTGAATTGAATTTACCAAACTGACTGTATTGAAGTTTATTGAATGAAATCTATTGAAACATATTTCCTGGATTGTTTATTTTGTACCATTTTGAATACCACAGAGTTATGTTTGATGTTTTTAGTTGACCAAGCATGACAACCCTAGCTGTGCATGACAGATCAAGACCAGAGGTGTAAAATCCAGGGGTCAGAAAGTAAAAGTCCTGCCATATGTTTATTCCACCCATGAACTCAGCTGATTTCACCAGAGGAGGAACCAGGTCATTCCTTTCAAATCACAAAAGAGTCTCGAGTCATATCCCAAGTCCTCAAAGAGTTAAAGTTAATGAGATAATTAAGTGACTAATTAAATGATGATTGTGCATTAGTGATGAACACCTGCTGTTATTGAGAATTACAGAGGTTGATGTTTTATTGGTTAAAATAATGTCACCATCATGGAGATCAGTGTTTGCTTTAGTTGGGCTCTCTTGACCCTTGACTCCTGTGTTAGATCTCTCTCTGTAGTGATGCATGAGGTGTTGTAAAACAGTGATGTAAGAACCATACAGTAAAGAGATAATAGCTGTTTTTATATGATAAGGTGGTACAGTGACGAGATTATGGCTGTTTATATATGATAAGGTGGTCATCATGAGCGAGCCTGATCACAATCAAAATAACGTTTTTTTCATTTACATATTTAGGTTTTGCATAATTAACACTGTGAAACTACAGCGTGCAAGCAGTGTTTTGCTCTATTAGTTATTGTGAACAAAATTTTAATCCATGTGGTATGATATAACATAAATATTTGAGCTCTTGTACTATTGAGACACACACAGACATCAAGAACCAGCATATGAATCTCAGCAATGGTGACAAACAACAAAGTGGTTCATGCTGCAATGCATGCTGGGTAACACCATAGTAAAAACTCCCATCATGCACTGCAGTATAAAAAACTATTGTCACCACTGTTGAGGGTCATATGATAAGTGTTCATGTCTAAAAGCCTGAACTGATACAGTTCTTTTTTTTTTTTTTTCAATATTGAAGCATTATGGTGGCATTTGTTTTTCTGCTCTTCAGTAATAGCTGAATGTCTGTCAATAAACCCAAGAGAGAGATCACTTCATGATGTTCATTAATCATGAGTTACAGGCTGAAAGAAAGTTCATCTGCTACTTCAAGGTTTGATTCAGCAATGCACAAATGTTTACTGTGAAACAATATTGCAATCGCTTAGAAGCAAATTATTTTGAATTCCTAAAAGGGTCAAGAGACAAACTAAAGCAAACACTGACCACAATTATGGTGTCAGCGTGTTTTAAAAAAAAAAAAATTTTATTTATTTTTTCTTGACCAATAAAAAATCAACATCTAAACCTCTGTTAATTCTCAGTAAGAGATTCTGCAGACATAAAATAAAGTCAGTCTGGTTAGTAATGAGTGGAGCTGGTGATGCTGTTTGTGGAGTTGTTTAATCAGATCTTGAGAGATTTTTTTTTTTCTTTTCAATTGATTTCATCTAAGACTGTAGCTAAAGTCAGATGTAGTTCTTGTGTTTCTCTTTTCTTCAATGATGTTGATTGTTAACAGCAGGTCTTCATCACTAATGCTCAATCATCATTTAATTAGTCTCTTAATTATCTCATTAACTTTAACTCTTTGAGGACTTGGGATTTGACTCGAGACTTGCTTGTGACTTGAAAGGAATGATTTGGTCCCATCTCTGATCTCCTGGCTGAAAAACTGTGCTAATTAGCAAATCCAGGTGATTGGAACAAAATACTGTGGAGGACTTTTACTTTCTGAACCTGGATTTTACACCTCTGATCAAGACTGTAATACCAGAGTATTATCCACTAGAGGGAGATTAAGATTTTATTCCTGTATATTAGTTATTCCTGTAGCTATATATGTTTTATTCCTAACTGGTGTGTATTTTTGCATACTACAAATCAGATTTAAGATTAACAATATGTGGAAAGATATATAGCAGCTTAATCACCAAACCATATGAGCTATTGGTGCTTGGACCTCGATGGCTATGACTGCCTTTGAGTTTATTTATTTGTAAAAACGAACCCTGAAGAGTGAGGTAAAATCCTTTGCACATATTTGAATGACTCACACCTCAATTACAGATCAAATATGTGTCAGAATAAAGAATATTGTTTGTATGTTGGTTTCAAACGTGTAAAGACAAAAGTCCACCTTTCATTTGAAACCAACATCGTAAAAAAAAAAAAAAAAAAAAAAAAAAACAATATATCCAAGGACTTGTTAAATGAAGTTAATGTACTTACGAAGTTGAATGTAAAGTTGCTGCCTTCGCTTCCTGTTTTCTCGCTTTGGTCGGTTTCACTTTTGAACTTTTTTTTTTTTTTTTTCCTGTAGATGAAAGCAATGCCCCCAAGCTCAGTTTGCCTAATGTTTTTTCCCCCCCCATTTCTTAAGAAAAATGGAACAACATCTGCCCAAGAAGGAAGGAAAAAATAGCTGTTTTAATCAATCTTTTAGATGCATTAAGAATATACGCCGCTTTTAACTTTTTTATACTTAAAATATGTATTGTTATATAGATGTTCGATATGTCTTGAAAGTTCTGTACAGTGATAGTGCACTGTAAAAAAAAAATCAAGTTAATTTTGAAATTTTAATTTCAACTAAGTATTAATTAGTAACTAGTTCCACAGTAATTTTACGTTGAGTCCATTTCTGTCTTCAAAGTGTTGCCTGAATTGTTTATTTTTAGATGGCTCAACCTTTACTGAAATAGTTTTATAGTCCATTCAACTAAAATGTTTTAATTGGTCAAACATTTAGAAAACTACACAAATTATATCAATTAAAACGTAAGCATTTATTCCATGTATTTCATATGTTACCTCAACTAAGATTTATTATTTAATAGTGCCCTATGAAATCCATAAATTCTGTTTTATTTTTTTTCCAAATTCCATTTTTTTCCGTTTTAATTTTTCTGGATTCTGTTTTTTTTTTCTGTTTTAATTTTTCTCGAGTCCTTTTTAATAGTTAAATTAAATTGTATTAATCAAAAAGCATGTCTAATTAATTAAAATCATGAAACATATACATTTTCACATCAATTTATTAAAAGTTTAACAAAAGTTAAATGTTTAGGGCCCTATGAAATGTTTTATTTTTTCTAACCATATATTTTTATTGTTACCAAATTCTGTGTTTTAGCATGTCTAATTATTTGAATGCATAAAACAACTTAATTTATTCATTTTTTTCTTAAAGTAGCCTTATGAATTTTTATTTTCCTCAGAAATTTTGTGTTGTGTATTTAAATTTTTCTGGTTATCAAATTAAGGCATACAACATAAATTTTGTGTAACTTTTAATTCTTGAAAATTAAGCAAACTTTATTTTTTTTGGCAAACAAAGTGGATTTACTATTAAAATTAAAACATGGAAGAAATGTTGTGTGATTATTCCTTTAAAAAATTATGTTTGTTTCATTTTAGTAGTAGTAGTAGGCTATGTACATTCCACTGAAAAATAGTAGTAGGCACAATGTCTTCAAATCAAACCGGACTTTTAATGAATACCTTTACAGTTCTGTGTATGAGATATGATGCTAGTTTTACTCAATTTAAATGGTCAAATGCTCATGAAGTGACTCTCAGAGCAGTTCTGGAGATGTTGTTCATGTGTTTATGTCCTCATTTAGTGAGACGGCAGACTCTGAAATCACCGCGAGCATCCCGCGCGCTTCAGTGTGTGTGTAGTAAATGAAACCGCGCATCTGCGCCATTCATTAACAGAGACATGCAGAACATGCAGTTTTCATATTTAAATCGACTTTTGCGGCTTAATATTTACAGATACTAGTCCATATCGCGATTTGATTTAAGTGTAATGACCTATACTGACAAATTCTGTGACATTCCGCGTTAAACTGAATTCCGTTTTTATGACTGGATTCCGCATCGCGGAAATCATAGGGCCCTAATTTGGGCATCATAAGAAATTGCTGTGGAACTAGTTATTATATTTTATACTGAGTTTAAGAAAATTATTAACTGGTGTCTATCAATCACTGAAAACACACACATTACAACACATACAGCCTCTATTTAATAACAATCTGCATTTATAACATTTGTCATACACACTAAACATGCAGGCTTAAAGGGATAGTTCACCTAATTGATGCAGATATTTTACTGACCCTCAGGCCAACCAAGATGTAGTTAACTTTTTTCTTCAACTGAACAGTAAAGGAGTTTTTAGGTGAAACCATTGTCTTTGGAAATGTATAAACTGCACGTCTCTGGCTGCCGGCTTTTGAGAGTCAACTAAACATATACAGACAAAACCAAACTACCAAAGGCTCCTGAGGACACATTGAGGCCTTATGAAGCTAAACAATCAAAAACCGGGAGCCACAGACGTGCAGTGTATGAATCGCCAAGGATCGCCGTTTCAGATAAAAATCTTCTTTACTGTTCTACTGAAGAAAAAAAGTCACTGACATCTGGGATGGCCTGAGGGTCAATAAAATAACAGCAAATTTCCATTTTTGGGTGAACTATCCCTTTAAAGTGCTCCAGTTGTCAAACATTACATTTGTAATACAACTGCAAAATGTATTTTAAACATTTGTTTAATGAACTTAAAAAAACACTAAACAAAGCTAAACAAAAAGTTTGCAAACAAACATTTACAAATATTATACTGTTCATAATTACATCTTTAAAATGACGCAGAAGTCAGAAAAAATAAATGAACCAGGTGTTACAGTTCAACTGAACTGAGTCAAGTAAAGTCCAGTCACTGTATTTATATAGCGCTTTTTACACTACAGATTGCGTCAAAGCAGCTTTACAGTGTTAAACAGAAAAATTGTGTGTTGAAGGAACAGAAACTCTATCGTTCTTCTCTGGCCAGACGAAACCAGCAGTTTAATTGCAGGCTGCAGCAAAGTCAGATTGTGCAGAGGACTGGTCTGGTTCCTGTGGTCTTGTCCCGATGGCCGTCTGATGAGGTCTTCGGAGGGGATCTGTCTCTGGGGCTCATCTTGTCATTGGCTCATCTGACATTCAGGGCTGTAGAGGTCCTCTCTAGGTGCTGATCCACCATCTGGACTGCATGCAGACTGGATCTGGTGGCTACAGTGACCTCGGAATAAGAATGAAACAGACTAATATTAGTGTAGATGCCACTGAGAACAATAAAGTACATTTTAATTGTAGAAAAAAACTCTAAACATTTACACATATTACCTTAAGCCTTAGTGTTGAAAATACACACACATTGTGTAGTTGCAGTGGAGTGGTCTGGTCATGTGCCAGTGTTTGGTGCCTTGGAAACCTTTGGCCACACCCTGATGGAGACAAAAAGTACAATTTATCTCAAAAATGAAATTATGCCTTTTTTAAATAATTGAAAATGTAATATCAGTTAATTAAATTTGTAATGAAATAGAAGGTGCAACCATTTTTTTTTTTTTTTTGGCACACAAAAAAAATCTCAATCCATTGCACAACACAGGAGCATTGATGTTGACTGTGTTCATTTGTTGCAAGGATTTGTAACAGAACATGAACATTTCATATTATAAGTCTACCTTAAGCAGCATAAAAATAATATCAATATATAACGGTCCTGCCTGTTGTTGATAAACACCAATGGTAACGTTTTACAAATTGATTGATCAACTGTCCCAATGTTTACTACGTGCAGGGACTCATGTGCACTATCTAGTGATTCACTACCTTGGGAACTGACTGAGACAAAACCTGCTTTGATAACGGCCTTGTGAAACGATTCAGTGGTTCATTTTGGTTCGGAACCAACTCCCTTCTGAAGTGCCTTCACGAGACCAGAAACACCGTTTGTAATTCACTCCGTTTGAAAAGAGCCGTGGCTGGTTGTTAGTCACATTTAATGTCGTCTTTTAACTTCACGGGATAATTGCAAATGTTTGCACACGCAAAAACCCATTCAACACGCCCATGTTAACTTCAAATAAGCGCATTACTGTGGTTTACATTACACATTTCGTCATATTAAGCATCAATGACTTATAAAAGAGAAAGACTGCGCGAGCTCTTCATATCTTAAACGTCACGGAAACACAAAAATATCATACAACACGTCAAAATTCAACCTAAAATTCATTATAGTAACAGCTTTCGACATTAAGTGTTTTATGGATTAAACAAGAAGAAAGACCACGTTCCCTTAACTTAACGTTAAACAGTTCATTTCCCTCAGACATATTCATACAACGCTTATTCGATGTTTTTATGTTGTACGTTTGTGTATAAATATATACGTTTTAAATAATACGTTTACACCTTTTTTAATATACAAGTTTTGATAAATTCTAAGTACAAATATTTATTCAGTGCCACTTACCTGATGCATTAACTTGACATACACTTAACATAAATATTTAAACGCTTCTAAATATCCACTCAAAAACATCGAATATGTTGTACAATTTTGTCATAAATTTAGTCTAAAAAACCACATTTATTTAGTGGCACTTACCTGGCTCGTGAACTTGACAAGATGGCGCTGCTGTTTCTCCCGCGAAGTCACTCAGGCTCTTGCACGTGCAGAATGATCTCAGTGTTGGCTGGATTAGTTTTTATTAGTTCAGTCAAAAATTGAAATTCTGAATGTTGATTTGAAAATAACCCTTCATTCAATGGGGTTTTTTATATATATTTGTGTAGACTTAATATAATGTGTTTTTAATTAGCTCAACTTTTTCTCAATCTATTTTTGCCCTTCCAATATTTTGTTAATTAGATTTTTTACAGTGTGGTTATTTGGTAATTTTTGAAAATGGGAGGCTAAAAAGTTAGAGGATGACATATATATATATATATATATATATATATATGCATTATTATGGTGGTTGCCAGTATGTTAAAGGTACAAAACAGAGTTTAATAGCAGTGTGCATTGTTGAATTTACTGGTTTACATTCAAATTTTCTTGTTTGTAAATTACAGTTTTATACTGTAAAATTTATAGTTTTTGGGTCGTAAATGTGTTTACAGTTTTTCTGTATTTTTTACAAAATTATTCTGGCAACCACAGCTGCCAAAATTATTTTGTAAAAACTACAGAATTTTTTTTTACAGTGTAGGACCAGTGAAACAAGTTAGTGAGAACTCTGGGACTTGTTATTCAAGTGACAGTTTTAAAGTGATTGAATTCTGTGGAGTTCTGTCGAACACATTCCTGTTCACTATGCTCTTGAGAGCAAACATGAGAATTATGATTATGATACTTTTGCACCAACTTAAAAATGTATTGTTTTGTTTTTGTTTTTTCATTTTCAAATGGGCAAATACATTTGCATATAGCTGACTTTAGAGCAAGACATCAGCGAATCATTTTACATCATCGCACCATAGGCCCTGCTCACTGGCGCTCAGTCGCTTAAAGGCTGACACCTGTGTTATTTGCATTTTGGCAAACAGGTTCAACCGGAATCCAACATTGTCCTTTAGACCAACAACATCTTACATTACATTAAATTACATGATCGTTTCTCTTTTTCCATTGTGTGAAGTAAATGGCACATTTGTATATTGATGGTTCGAATGACACTGCTTCCCTGAACAGGATCATTTTGTGTCTGAATTGTTCCAGCAGTATCAATAAGCATATTAATTAACTGACTGCATTTGCTGGCTTTTGTCTCCATATTCACTCAGCCCTACTAACTAATGCCAGTATCAGCTCCTAAAATATAATAGTTACACTCTTAGTTATAATCTATCATCTCTTATGCATCAACTGCCGAAAATAAAAAAAGTGAATAGACTTAATATGCTCAACACCAATTGTCTTTGTAATTTCAGAGTTTATTAGTAATGCAAATGTTGATAAAACCATGCATGTAAAAAAAAGAGCATTTATGGATGTATTTATGTAACGCCAGTCATCTAAAGGTCATCATAGTAATACTGTATACATCATACATTTACACCTATGACCTGGAAATAAAAAAAAAATCAGATGCTTTTGAAAATAAGTAATGGATCCTGAAATTGAGCTTAAGTGTCATTCATTTCAGAAGCCATTGTAGTCCAGTTTTTCTTAACCCGGGATCTTCAGTAGACTTTAAAAGGGCCTCAAGAGGACTTCAAGTTATTTTAAAACAACAAAAAAATCAAGATATTTCTTATTTCAGTTCACCCCTTTAACAATTGTTTTTTTTCCCCTCCTTTGAATAGCCACACAGTTAAAAATGTGAGTGTGAAATTCCAGGTTAATAACTGCATTACAGTAATTTGGCAGAAAGTAACCCAGCAAGCACAGTACATTTCTGACTACATTATTGAAAAAGAATACTCTTTAGTTATGTAAATTCCTGTCAGTTTTTATAGTGCAGGATTCTCTGAGAAAACCTGGAAATATGAGGCAAGCTATATGAGAAAAAATGCCTGGCCATTTTTATAACGAATTATTTTTTTATGACTATATGCCAAGCTCTAATATATATATATATATATATATATATTATCCTTATCCTTAAAGGGGTCATCAGATGCAAAATCACTTTTATTTGATGTTTGAACTGAAATATGTGTTAGCAGTGTTTGTACACAACCACCCTATAATGATAAAATCCACCCAGTGATTTTTTTTAAAATCCTCACAAATAATAATCACTTTCTCAGATCAAGCCATTCTCAGAATCCGGCCAGATGTAGGTCACACAATCCAAGGCCCCTCCCACGATTGTTGATTGACACTGGTGTTTTATCACAGCTCCGCCCTGAGTGAGCTGTCATCAGTCCGCCATTGTTACACCGCCGGAGCAGATGTAGACAAGAATGACTCCTAAGCGATTGAGGTGTTCTGTTGTTGTATGCAATAATGAACATAGCAGTCGTCATTTACTCACGACATCTGAGCCGCTGAAGACGCAGTGGATTACGTTTGTTTTTGAAGGGAAAGTGTCCCCGATCGAACTAAATGCGTCTATGTTCGTGCGAATCATTCGAGATCCAGCTTCACCTACAGAAGAAGTGAGTAAATCGCAAATCGCCTTTCCTAATAATGTGCTAGTTAGCAAGTTCCGCAGCTAAATGCGGCTAAAGTTTACCATCTCTCAGAGAACGGCTTGTCACCCCACGGAAGAGAGGGGCGGGGTCAGCAGAGCTCATTAACATTTAAAGAAAAATGCTACAAAA
>NW_015636588.1:32941-40801 GCF_001515625.1 Sinocyclocheilus rhinocerous
GCTCGTCACCCCACGGAAGAGAGGGGCAGGGGCAGCAGAGCTCATTAGCATTTAAAGGGACATGCAAAGAAATGGCTTGCTCTGAAAAGAGCTGTTTTTGACAGGGTAAAAAGGGTGTTTTACACTAATACTGAGAAATTTTAACCAAAGTATGTTATAGACTTTTCATGAAGACCCTAAAGAATCATACCAACTTGTGGAAAATGGGCATCCGATGACCCCTTTAATACTTGTCCAGTAAATCATGAACATCTAGAAATTCACTTGTCAAAAAGAGCGGGAAAACTGAAGAACATTCAGCTCTTATACAATTTGGAATGCTGAAATTCAGTTACCCGATTTATAATAATTTAGATTCTTATTTTAATCAGTTTACACAGTTTCTGCAAAATAAAAACATTTGTCTTTTCAGAGAAAACCTATTAGCCTTCAAATATTGTTGTGGACAATGATGGGTCTTGGAGTCGAAAAGTTTGAGAACTACTGCTGTAGATCATCCATCTTTCTTTTTCAGCACTGTTATTTCATCTGATCAGCGATGTTTACTCAACACTTACTCGTGGCTTCTGTCCATTTCGCTAATAGTTATTAGAGCATCAGATGTCCTAACCTCAGCCCCAACCTCCTCCTCCATAATTTCCATCTTCATCTCCGTCCTCGTCCTCCTCTTCCACACTCACCCCGTCCTTCTTCTTCTTCTTCTTCTTCTTGTCCTCCACTTTGTATTTAACGCGTCGGATGGGGTCGGTCATGCTGCGCATTTTACCCTCTTCGAACTCCTCGTTCATCATGAAGTTCCTGTCGATAAGCTCCGCCCCTTCCTGCCAGTTGCGGTAGCAGTCTGGCCCCAGTTTACAGATTTCTTCCACGGCGTCGGCTGTGAGAACAGAGCAGTCCGGGCGCAAAACCACCACCCTGGGCAGATCCTGCACCTCGAACATCACGCTCAGCTCCCTGCCAACGACACAAACACGTCACAAACTACGACGCTCCTTCACTCAATATACTGCATCTGATGGTTACACACAGAATGTTAAACATTGTTAAAACATTTTTAAAAAGATCATTAACTAAAAACTAAAACGATTACAACATTTTCTTAATAAGTATGTGTTAGTTAATGTTCGAATTAAAGCTGAAACAAAATATAAATGATAACAACTTTTTAAATCATTTTGTTTAGCACTAAACCATTTCTGGAAATAAAATAAATCAAAACAAAGAGTGAAAAAAAAATGAAAACAAAGCTAAATATTAATATTAAACAAGAAAAATGAAGAAAATTTACAAAAGCACGTAATTACTAAAAATGTAACTAAGGTTAAAATGAAAACTGAAAGTATAAAAATAAAATCTATACCAACAAAACTATAATAGTATGTAAATTGTACTAAAATATCACTGGATCGTGGTTCGTAATTATTATTCAGTTATTTGAATTAATACGGTAAGTACAGTACATAATATGTACATGATCCTAGTTAAATTTTATTTTAAAGCAGCTTTTGTCTTATTTTAAGGACTTTTAAGTCATCTTGCAGACCCCGTCAAAGTGTGCTGAGCCACTGTGCTAGAAATGGTCGTACTCTAATTTTTAGTATGCTTTTCTGAACAAAAATTGTACATACTGTCTGTATGCGTCCTCGTAGGCCAGGAACAGGCAGCGTTTGGGCAGCTCCTTCAGGAACTTCTCCTGCTGCTCCTCGGAGGAGTCCAGCGAGATGTACAGCAGGACCAGCTGAGCCGATCGCTCCACGTAAAACTCGTCCGTGAGCTTCTTGTAGAAGTCTTTGAGCGTCGGCGCAAACTCCTGGCACTTCTCGCACTCGCCGGAGCCGAAGAACAGCATGAGGATACGGTTCTGGAGTCGCAGGACGATCTCGCGCTCCGTGTCCAGCTCGTCTCTGTCTTTATTGTTCTTCACCAGAACCTTCCCCAGGAACAGGTCCACCATGACAGCTTCTGGAGAGAGAATATGTACTGATCAGTGCTTGATAATATTCTTAAACAACAACAACACTGTTTATGCATAGAGCACATTTAAACACAATCGAGGTTGACCAATGTGCTTTACAAAGAATAAAAACCCAATGAATAAGATAAAAGAATAAAAAAGTAAACACACAAACATGATCAACAGAATACAGCAGGAAAACCAGGATAACATAAGGAGTGTTATAAGCCAGGGCAAAGTCTTATGATTTAAAAGTACTAAGAATAAAGTTGCAGGGAAAGACAAACTTTTAATAAAATGGGGAAAAAACAAGTAGCTATGTAATTGCGTAGGCTGATAGTTTCTCCACAAACTAACTGGAGAAAGATCATCTTGGATCCAAACTATGAGATTGAAGATGCTGGTCAGAGAAGTCCTGCCCTATATAAACACTCACAGATTGTGTTCGACATGGATTGAACTAAACCTCTATTACAAGAGATCTCAAAACACAGAAGACTGATAACAATAGACTTGAAAAGATCAGATCAATTTTATGATCATTTTTATGCAGAACTAGGCCAACAGTTTATTTGACTGCAAATGTAAAAGAATATTGAACAAAACTTGTAAAAGTTATAGAATATTGTATACAGCTGACAGGGAACATAGAACATCCCTAACATTCTGGCAATGTTCTCAAGTTTTAAACAAACGTTCTTCCAGTAAAGTTAATCGATTTATTCAAAAGTTGCCTGATCTTTAATAGCGTTAAACGCAAGCACAAAACATCATTCATGTAATGTTTTTCTAAAATATTTTAGTTGGATGTTCACCTAACATTTTTAAATGCTACCATTTGTTTCAGAATGCTCAGATGAACATTTAAAAGTAACATTCCCGTAACATTTGCAAAATGATAAATGGAATGTTCCCTTAACGTTCACATATTCAAGAAAGAAAAGAAAAGAAACACCTTTTAAAACGGTTTAGAATATTCAGAGATCATTCAGTAACGTATGTAATGACGTTTTGGACATTCAGAAGTAATGTTTTCACTTGATTAGAACGTTTGCAAACATTTTAGAACATATTTTTGTTAGCTGGCCCTGTTGAAAAAAACAGCACATGCTGGTTAGGTATGTTTTGACGCTGGGATGCTGGTTTAAGCTGGTCCTTTGCTGGTTTAAACTGGTCCTTTGCTGGTTTATCAGTGACGCAGTCTCGCTGTCCTCAGAATCGCTGTTGATTGGAACCCAACCGATCATGAGTTCGGATCAACGCGGTTGGGGTCCGCACCGTTCACGGAGATTACAGGGTTAAACCAACACCAGACAGTCTCACATCGTTCTGTCAGTGTTTATTTACTCTCCACTCAGAGATTTGAGGACACTAATCTACATGAACCCACCGTCATAATCCTATTGAGAGAGAAAGAGGGAGGGTGTGTGGAAGTGAGACCCATAAACCTTCTTGGCTGAAAATAGGCCTACACCAAGCCTTAATCCAATAGAGAGAGAGAGCGAGAGGGGGGGGCGAGAGGGAGAGAGAGAGAGAGAGAGAGAGCAAGCAGGACTGTCTCATTTCTCACGCAAGTTGCGTGTTTGGAAGAAACAAATCCATCATTAAGGTATTTTAACGTCAAACCGTTGCTTCTTGCAAAAATGCGCGCCATCTATCCATCAACTTTCTACAGTGAAAAAGTCGTCTCATGAATCAGGAAAGAAACCTGCACAGATCAAGCACCGTTTACACCCCAAAACTATCCAAAACAAATATGTGGGTGGATTATTATTAGTGGGTGGATAAGTGTTATTATGGACTCATATTCTAGGTGGAAGTCTAAATAATGTCTTTGTTTCTTACAAACAAACTGCTTTTGTCTTCTCCAGATGTTAACTGCTGGACTGGAGTGATGTGGATTACTTGTGGATTACTGTGATGTTTTTATCAGTTGTTTGGACTCTCATTCTGACGGCACCCATTCACTGCAGCAATATATCACAGCAGACGGCTCCTAAAATCAGACTGGATCTACGGGATCAGACTTGAAGAAACATCCTTTATTCGTTGGTATAAAAGGCACATTCAGGATGAAAGAAACAAAAAGGATTGATACATAAAAAATAAAAAAAATATTCCCTCATCTCATTTGACTAAATATTATAACATCTATTTCTCGAGTTAGCACATTAAGCATTATGTAAGCATTAGTTTGCCACACAAGCATTCTGTTGCTAGCTTTAAAATGGATTTGTTTTAATTGGCTTCTATTCTCCCATACAAATCTCTTAAGGCAACTGAAAAAAAACCCCAGAGAACATAAAAACCAAAGGTAGAACACTTCTGTGCGGTTCACATCACGGGTAACAGATCCGTCGGCTCTGTGTTTACACTGACATCGAAGACTACGAACAAGCTCAACAAGCAATAAATTAGTCATCTGCAAGCAAACTATCAGATAAAAACATGCCGATCTGATTCTGACCTTAATCTGGGACGCATAACAACAGCTTTGCGTACAAAGTGAAAGTCCAAAAATGTTAAAAGTGAAATAATAAAGGAATGAAATGTTAAAAAACACATCGATTTAACTAAAGCACAAAGGATCGGCCAGGACTCCTGACAAGCGTTAAACTAGACCCATCAGATCAGGTTAAAACTATCAAAAACCAAACCATCTCTATAGAGGATGTTAACATGAACATGTCAATAATGTCAAATCATCTCGAATATTCTTGAGATTCTCATTCAAACAAATAAAATCAAGATATTGCATATACAGTTGAAGTCAAAAGTTTACAGAATCTGCAAAATGTTCATTATTTTACCAAAATAAGAGGGATCATACAAAATGCATGTTATTTTTTATTTATTTAGTACTGACCTGAATAAGATATTTCACATAAAAGACACAGTATTAAGAATCAAGTGAATGGGGTCATTTTTATAAATTCAACTAATATTTTCTCTTGTGGACTATATGTAAACATCATTTATGTGAAATATCTTATTCAGGTCAGTAAATAAGTTACTAAATAAATAAGAACATGCATTTTGTATGATCTCTCTTATTTTGGTGAAATAATTAACATTTTGCAGATTCTGCAAGGGGATGTAAACCTTTGACCTGAACTGTAACTAGCGTCATATTTACTGTTCCTGCATCCAGTCAAGCATTTCAGGAACATCAGAGGTGTTCATCTCATCTGAAGTACATGGTAAAGTGAATCTGATGGCTGATGGCTGATGAAACGCCGCACTTCTCCTCGATGGCGTGTCTGTGCAGTTTCTCCGAGTGCTTCAGAGCTCGTCGCGGGCCGTGCTGTCCAGCGGAGACTGCAGCACGTCTGAGTTCTGCGCCTCGCTGCTCAGCTCCTCCTGCTCGCGGCTCTTGCGTGATCGCGCTCGGTCCCAGTCGGTGCGGACCGTCTCGTTGTCCCAGACGCTGGAGGTCTCCGTGTCGCTGATGTAGCCCACGTCGCCCGTGTAGTGCGTGGGGTAAACCAGCAGTGGCTCGGCCGAAAACGCTCGCAGGTCCCGCCGCTCGAAGTGAGACATGTAGTCCTCGCTGCACAGACAGAGACGGAGACGACTTTAGTTATGCTGGTTCAATGAAACAATGTCTTTTCCTTAAACTATTATTTTTATTATCAACAAAAAATATAAATACTGATGCTATTTTTAATAATAAAAAATAAACTATTAATATTAACAATAATAATAATAATCAACAAAATAATAAGAATATTAATAATAATAATAATAATAATTATTATTATTATTTATTTGTATTTTATCATCACCATAATTAAAAAATAATAATTTTTAAATAAATAAATATTATTATTATTAATCCTTTAATGTGATGACTATGATCATCATCATCAATAAAAATGTCAACTAAATTTAATTATTTAAAATAGTTATACATATTTATAATATTGTTACTGTATCATTATTTATTATTGCTATCATCATCATCATCACAATTAATAAAAATAACAATCATTTTTAACAAAATATATATCTTTTTTATAATCATTTTTTTATTTCTATTATCATGAACATATCAAGAATTAATTATAAAAACTAAAATAAAAATTGTTTTAATATACACTTTTTTTATTCCACTAAAATATATATATATATATATATATTTTTTTTTTTTTTACATGATCTTTAGGTTTATTATGTGATTTTTGTGATGTTTAATTAGATTCTGTGTTGTTTGATGTTCATATGATACTTTTTTTGATCACTACTCTTTGTTAGGAGCAAAAATAAACCCATTTGCACAATAGCAGATAATACAAATATTTTTGTATCTGATCAGAAGGATAAAACATTACATTTGAAAGCATGAACGAACAATAATTAGAAACAGGCAAACTGAACACTAGGAATAATGATACGGCTGTATGAAGAGATAGCTCCTCTCACATGGGGTGTTTGTTGTACATGACGGGCAGAAACTCGTCCACCGGCAGCATGTTTCGGAGCGGTTCGGCCCGCAGCAGCTTCTGAGCGCCGCGCAGCGAGATGGTGTATCCCAGCGTCCAGTACGAGTAATCCGCCTCCACCAGGTTGTGTATTCTGGGCACAGATTTCTCCGGCCGGTCCACCTGCATGCGCTTGCGGCCGATATATCTGAGAGACAGAGACAAACAGCTGGAGTCAGGAGTCCAGCAGAGGGCGCTGTACACACACAGACTGCTGTACTCACATCAAGTCCCAGTCCAGCCGCTGAGACTCGATCTCATGCATCAGATTCTGCAGGCGCCGCTTAAAGAAAACCTCAAAGCGCAGGTCGTCCTCGATCACCAGAGACGCCTTCAGCCCTCGATCCACAATCTAACACACAGAACCACGCACAGACTGAGTAAAGACATTTCCATCATTTAACATACCTTCAAAATGTTATAATATTACAACATACTAAACCCAATATAAATAGTAAATACTATAAAATAATAAAATATTTTCTTATAAAAATAATCACATACTGAGTAAACACATTGCCGTAATGTAGGTGTCACGTTTATGGTCTGTTTTTGTTTTGGTTTCCCTCTGTTCCTGCCTCCGGTTTCTGTATGCCCTTATTTGGTTATCTTCCTGTCCTCATTATAGTTCCTTATGTTCATTTGGTTTTCCCACGTGTGTGTTTGATTGTTGATTGCTCTCAGGTGTGTCTTGTCAATTACCCCATGTACTTAAGTTCCTGTCTGTTATCTGAGTTTGTCCGGTATTGAACGTCGATGATGTGTTTCCTGTGTGTCTCTGCCTGTCTTGTTTTACCCCGTCTTGGATGAATAAAGACATTTACTTAGAGTTTATCCCACGTCTCCTCGTTCTTTGTTTCGCCACAGAAGGCAACCATGACAGTAGGATAAAAATAATTAGTTTATAGTATATTTAAAAATATTTTCTATAAAACACTGTTATTATATTATAATATTACTATATTATGTTATTTTATAAAAAAAAATATATATATATATTTTCTTGTAAACTGTCACACATAAACAGATTTCCATAATTTAATGATTTTATTTTATTATTATAAATGTATATATATATATATATTTCTAAAAACACTATTTTGTAGTATTTTATAAAAACAATACTTCTAAAAATCAAACATTGAGTAAACACACTGCCATAATTTAAGATATTATAGAAAAATATATGATTTTAGATAAATATTTAAAATATTCCCTTAGAAAACACTTATTACTAAATAAACTATATTAAAATACTTTCTTATAAAAACACTACTTTTTGAAAAAAAAAAACATATATAACTTTAAAAATTACATTGACTCTCTCTCTCTCTCTCTCTCTCACCTCTGTCTCTCTCTCTCTCTCTCTCTCTCTCTCTCTCTCACCTCTCTCCAGATGTTGGAGTGCGACTATCTGGATCTGCC
>NW_015636588.1:40811-55564 GCF_001515625.1 Sinocyclocheilus rhinocerous
ACACACACACACACACACACACACACACACAAACACACTCGTGTCAGACGGTCTGTGTGCGAGCGTAACAGGTGAGAGACGGCGTTTGTGTGTGTTTGAGACGTACTTGCCATCTACAGCTGCGGTGATCTTGCACGCGATCTCTTGTTCGTACAGAGTCCTCAGCATGCGCTCTCTGCGGTCCGAACGCTTCAGCAGGTTTATCATAAACACCTGCAGAAATATAACCAGAATAACATATTATATGAGCTAATAATATATGTAATATATAAACCTGATTAATATATACAATAGTAATATATCTGACTATTTTATAAAATAATATAAAATTAAATAAATGTAATATATAAATAATATGATAATACAGAATGTCAATAAAAATCTATAAAATAAATACAATTGTATTTTTATACTATGATACAAAATAAATACAACACAATAATAAACACAACTAAAAAATACTACACTATTTTATACCATTTAATAAATTAATATGATATAATATAATACAATACACTTTAAGCATTCCAGTATTTTATACCATTTCATACAATGATGTAATATGGGATTATATATATTTAAATATAAACGGCTATATTGCTCTATCTTATGTTATACTATTTCATAAAATAACAATATAACATATAATAAAATACAACACATATAATACAATATAAAATGAAAAAATAATAAATATAAAAATATAAAGCATAATAAAAATACAATAAAATATACTGCAATACAAAACAAAGTGAAATAGTGTTGTAGAAATGTGACATCCTGACCTCATCGAAGCCCATTTTATCCGGCTGTTTCGGAGGAAGAGAGAGATACAGAGATGGCTCTGATGGAGGATTGCGCACTGCAGACAAAACACACCCAATGATCAAAGACATCGTTACGCTCTTTAAGCTGAATAACAAGGACATGTGACCACTGACCAGTCATGTGACTCACCCATAACCTCCAGCAGCGAGTGCAGGAAACTGTCCGCCTCGTCCTGCAGGGTATTATGGGAGCGCAGGGGCACGGGGAAATACCCATAAGTCTCTCTGTTGCAGATGTACATCTGAACCTCTGCAGGAAACGGTGTTAAATCTCAAGCAAAAGCAGCGCACATGATAACTGAATGTAATCTTCTCAGTCTGAGACGCACCTGCCATGCGCGCGGAGAAGGCGAAGATGATGATGTCGTCGAAGGCCCAGCTGTAGTCGGGATGCGGCGGGAAGAAGGCCAGCTCGCGGGACGCCTCCTTCCTCAGGTCCAGCAGGAAGGTGGAGTGAACCATGGGCACGGCGAAGCAGCCCTGGCGCTCCTGCCTGCGGATCGGCATGTAGGCCGGCGTCCGCTTATAATAACCCTGTAATAACACACTCGCTCGTTAACAAGACTGCAAACAAAGATGTCTGTCCACAACCTTCTTCATGACTAAAGGTCTTTTCACACTGAACACGAAAATTCGATGATGCTTTTGAATCGAAACAATAGATCCCTATGGAGCTATTCACACGAAGCGCGATCATTCGCGGCGCGAAAAAGCGAGGATTTTTTTTTCGTCCTGTGTGAACAATAACGGTAACCATAACGACAGAGATATATATAATATAACGATAGCGGCACAGAAGAACGATATTGATGGAATCACTTACAGATTGTTTTTTTTAGCAGATTAACAATAAAAATATTGACAACCAATCAGAATTCATTCTGCATTAAAGAGCTTGAGAAATTAAAGTGACAGATGACAAATCTGGAGTGCGCAATTACAGTAAACATCTTAATCGTCTGTTGGTGTGAACGGGCCTTAAAACAAGATGGTACTGTCATCATTAAACAATGACTCTGATTAATATATAATTATAATTTATTTAAACATGCAATATTGCTGACAAAAGAGGCGAAAACACAATATTTATAATTATGAAAGTTATTTATAAACATTTAAATAATAAAAAAAAAAACGTTGCCAACATTTCTCTTTATCTTTGTCAACAAAAAGTAGAAAAAATATTATATATTATATAAATGTATTTTAACAAGCCTGTTTGCGGTTGCCAAATGTCAAGAGTTTAAATCCCCCTAAATTACTAATTTTCTTCCTTTTTTTTAACTTAATATTTAATTATAATTTATATAAACATGCAATATTGTTGACAAAAAAGGCTAAACTAAAATATTTATAATTATAAAATTTAAATAATAAAAAACACATTTCTTTTTATTTTTGTCAACAAAAAGTAGATTTTTTTTATTACTATATATTATATAAATATTCTTCAACAAGCCTGTTTACGGTTGCCAAATGTCAAGAGTTTAAATCCCCCTAAATTACTAATTTTCTTCCTTTTTTTAAACTTAATATTTAATTATAATTTATATAAACATGCAATATTGTTGACAAGAAAGGCTAAACTAAAATATTTATAATTATAAAATTTAAATAATAAAAAACACATTTATTTTTTTGTCAACAAAAAGTAGATTTTTTTATTACTATATATTATATAAATATTCTTCAACAAGCCTGTTTACGGTTGCCAAATGTCAAGAGTTAAAATCCCCCACCAGAAACAGCTAAATTTTCACCCTTTGATTTACTTAATATTCCCAATCTGGCAACCATATGCACAAACTCTCTCTGCTCTGAGAAAAAAGCTCTGATGATCTGAAAACACCAGAAATCACGTACGCTGGAGTTTAGCGATCTTCACTGCGATATTACGCTCAAAGTAATGTGTAATAAAAGGCAGTCTGTGTTCCTTCGCGTGGCCGTTTGCTACGATTAAATGTGAGAAAAACTTCTCAGTGACAAACTAATAAACCCAAACATGTGTTGCTTATGTGAAAGTGCAATCAGAAACGTAAAAAGAAATTTCTCTAATGACAACTATTCGAATTTTGTGTGATGAAATTGTGATTATCAGTTGAACCACTATGCAGCATGACAGTTTTCATTGACTAAATCTTGACTAAAATGCCCAGACGTTTAGTCGCTAAAACTTGACTAAGAATACGGTTGACTAAATAGATAGAAACTAAAAAGCACATTTGCCACAGGACAAGTCTAAATGATAAAACAGCTGTGAAATGAAGACTCGGGATCCACACGTGATCAGTTGTGGGTTTCACACACCTGAGACGTCATGCCGCACCAGAAGTTTGAGTACGCCGCTCTGGACTCCAGCATCGGCGCCGCGATCGTCTTATTCTCCTGCATCAGCTTCCATAAAACATCCCGGTTAGTCAGCAGGTTATCACAGTAGTCGCTAAAACTTGACTAAGAATACGGTTAACTAAATAGATAGAAACTAAAAAGCACATTTGCCACAGGACTAAGTCTAAACTATAAAACAGCTGTGAAATGAAGACTCGGGATCCACACGTGATCAGTTGTGGGTTTCACACACCTGAGACGTCATGCCGCACCAGAAGTTTGAGTACGCCGCTCTGGACTCCAGCATCGGCGCCGCGATCGTCTTATTCTCCTGCATCAGCTTCCATAAAACATCCCGGTTAGTCAGCAGGTTATCACAGTCCACCATCTGCAAACACAGACGCACCGCCACGAGTTTGTCAGGTTTATTTCATTTATTATTTATAGCGACTCCACATTACGTCACTTAGCCTAATTTTAGATGTAAAAAAATGTGCATTGTTTTAATCCGATCCACAAATATGTTTTTCTGACACTCAGTTGGAGGTTATTTACAATTAAATGAAAATGTATTATAGCTTAAATATAGAGAGGACTTAAGTACATCTTTAAATGTAATTTCATAATTATTTCTGTTCTCATTAAAATATGGTTAAAGCACTGCCGAACAAACATTTCTAAAAAATGTGCATTGTTTTAATCCGATCCACAAAAATGTTTTTCTGACACTCAATTGGAGGTTATTTACAATTAAATGAAAATGTATTATAGCTTAAATATAGAGAGGACTTAAGTACATCTTTAAATGTAATTTCATAATTATTTCTGTTCTCATTAAAATATGGTTAAAGCACTGCCGAACAAACATTTATGGTAAACTAAAATACATTTTAATGTAATTTCTATTGGAACTTGTTTAAATATATTTGTAATTACACGTTTGTAGGTTGCATTTAAGTACATTTAAAATGTATAAACCCGTTTTATTTTGAAATTGGATTTTGGCTCCTGAATCAGAAACACACTGTAAAAATGACTTTTCAAAGTTAAATTATTATTGGAAAACACTCTACCAGAAAATACAATTTCAGTCGTTCTGCTTCTTTGTAATTATTTGTGAAATTTACTAGCTATTTCTGAGTGAAATCTACACCTACTTTTACAGTTTGAACTCAAGAGATGACTAAAAAAACTTTTTAATTGATGTCAGTTATTGAAGATAAAACTCAATGTGGTTCTCCAGGAAAGATGTTTGACTTTTATACATGCCCGTGGTTTTGATTCCTCAGCGGCGGCTCGAGAGACAGTGTGTTTAATCCTATAATGGTACAGAGTACTTCCACTAAAACACATGCAGAGCAGTTAAACTAGTGTGGAGCCGAACGCTGGACTGCAGGAACAGAGCTGATCACAGAGCAGCAGAAATATCCCTATAATACTGAACAGAGCAACTGCTAACTTTAGACGAGCAAGCGACGGGACGCGGCCCGTGACCCTCTGCAGACTGGAGGTGAAGTGTAATTACACTGCGGTCACATTATCTGCGCTGACAGGCAACATTACAGCCGTGGATGATGGTAGCTGACTTCAGCGAGGGCTAAAGAGACTCGTCTCAGATTTTAGACGATGTACCAGAAAGTAGTCGGCCCACATCTCCCGCGCCGTGTCGAGGGCCGCCTGACGCAGCTTCATCAGGTGCTCGTATCGCAGGTTCGTCCAGTGCTTCGGGCCGCTCTCGTCCTCATAGACGCTGAGAAACACACAGACAAATACATGCATGAGCCACAAACCATTCAGACACACATCAAGGGCAAAGTGGCATTCGCATATTTACTGTCTGATTTGTCGTCCTATCAATTAATTAAAATATATGTTAAAATGCAACTGATACATAAAATGACTTAATTGCACTAAAATGTTTTTAATTTCTGTACAAAAAAAATAGTTTTTATGGCAAGGCAAGGTTAGTTCAGGTGGTAAAATACCATGTGGTGCAATATACCCAATATACTGTATATATTTTTGTTACAATGTTAACGGAATAAAGTAAAATATAAAAAACTGAAACTTGTTTTATTTCAGCTATTTTCCAAGACAGCATTTTTTATTTTAATTTAGTTTGCCTTGGTGTAATAAAATAACTAAAACTAAAATAATATAATAAAAATAAATAAAAATAAATAAATTGTGAATTTAACGGTAAAAGACTGTAAAAATGCTACAGTAAAAACCTGTTAAATGGTTAACGGTAACCCTACTATATACAGTGAAAAACTGTATTGGACATTACAATTTTACGGTAGTATACCGTTTTTGGAAGTAAAAACGAAGTATATTTTACAGTGAATAACCGTAAATTGACATTTCCAGAATCCCCTGCGTTTCATTTCAAATTTGATGTTTTTTTGTTTAAATAACTATGTTTCTTTTTATTTTTTTCTTATCAGTTTTGTACATTACAATTGTATGTTATATCTAATGTTGTTAAATTAATGTTTATTGCATTATTTCAGTTTCATGTGTGTTTAGTGTTTGTGTGAATGATACTGTGCAACTTCTATATATGGTATTATTTAAAAGCTGCTTGTGATGGGCTTTGGTTCATCGTGTGACTCTCATCACCACCTGCATTTGGTGGTTATCAGTGTATTACAAAGGTACAAAACAGATTTCAGTACTTCAATAGATTGGTATATAAACATTATATCAGTTAATTAAATTACGGTATTTAACTGTAAATTTAAGTTAAAACCGTAAAACCTAAAATGTTGATACCGTATTTTTATTATAAATGCGGCCGTTTTTTTACTGTAATTTTTTTACGGATTTTTTTTTACAGTGAAATTTAAAAACAACGCATAGCAGTTACACATTGCGTTAGCACCGCAAAAGGTTGTGGGTTCGATTCCCAGGAAACACACATACTGGTAAAAAAAACTGTATTAGCCTGAATGCACTGTAAGTCGCTTTGGATAAAAGCGTCTGCTAAATGCATAAATTATTAATTAAATTATGAAAATGACAAAAACACCAAATTACAACAAAATGACAAAACTTTAAAATAAACATGAAAAGAGAAACTAAAAATAAAATCTAATTCAAAATATCAACAAAAACAACAATATACAATAGTATCTCATGCTGAAACAACACACATAAAAGACACACACACACACACACATATATATATATATATATATATATACTTTTTTACCTTGAAAAAAGTATTTAAAAACTTGAAAATAAAGAATAAATCAGTCACATTTTTAATGTTTAATGAAAAATGTTTAAATAAAAGATTAAAAAAGATCAATGTATTTTGAGGTCAATAGCACATTGATATTTAACAAATTTGGATTTATTTAACAAAATATGTTTTCTAACATAGGAAGAGAAAGAGAGCAGACACTGGTCAGATCAGGAAAGGTGGGCAGATGTTTCTGTGATGAGTTCAGCTTGAGGTTCAGATGTAGTTTAAGGTCAGCCTCACCTGGGCTCCTCCTGAGGTCTCCACTCCACATAATGATAGAAGTTCTGGACGTTTACGAGCCATTCGCGCAGGATCGCTGTGGTGTTGTCTGAATTATGATCTGTGGCCACCCTGAGGACAGAGAGATCATCTGAAAACAGTTCAACATCTGAAACAGACATGTCAAAGACGGCCGCTTCTCCAAACATGAATGACAAAATAGAAAGCAAATGACTATAATTAGAGCTTTTTAATTTTCCCTTTTTCCTGAATGTTGAGTTTGCTCTGATGCGCAGTGCTGTAAAATCACCCCATATTTAACTGCACTACACGACCTTTGGAAAACCAAGCTTGTCTTCAGCGTTTGGCTGCAGCACACAAGAACCAGAGCCCTTCACAGCTGCTACACAATGTGTCAGTGAAGAAAATGAGTCAGATTCACTCACACAGTTGCCAGTGTTGGGGAAAGATGTTGTTTGTTGTATTGTTGTCTTGATTTTACGATTATCACTCAATTGTACGGTGTCCTTGATTGCTCTGAAAGGCGCCTTTAAATAAAATGTATTATTATTATTATTAAGTTACTTTTAAAAGTAATGCATTACAGTATTGCTTTACTCCATAAAAAGTAACTAATTCTGTTACTTTTATGAAAAGTAATGCATTATGTTACATTTGCATTACTTTCTGTCACCTGGGCTGGGCTTGATTATTTGTTTTATTAAAAAATATAAAAATAAAAAATATATATTTTTGGCCCTTTCACAACAAAAGCGAAATGAATAAGCCTAAGGCTGAAAGAAGGTACAAAACTCAGTTGCAAATTTAAAAGTAATGCACTTTACTAGTTACTTGGAAAAGTATGTTGCATTACTTATAATGTGTTACCCCCAGCACTGACAGATGCTGTACAAACATGTGTGTGTTCAGGTGAGCTCAGCAGATGTTCCTGGGGAAATTTATCACTGAGATCATACAGGCTGTCTCTAATCAGGGTTTAGCTGTGAACAGATGGTTTCCAGGTGCACAATCTCATACCAAACACACACACACACACACACACACACACACACACACACAAGCTTCTGAAAGTTCCTCAGGCAAATTTCATTCCTCTTTTTTTCCAGTCTCAATCAGATCTGACGCACCCGTCCATCTCATCAGGATTGTGTTTGATGACCTACAGGTCTGAATGCTTCCGTTGTTTACACTAAACTTGCAAAGACAAAAATTACTAGTACTAGTTTAGGGCTGGTCAATATGACGATATACAGTATATCGGATGGACGAAATTAAAAGTCTATCTTTTCATATTATGCTCTATCGTTTATTTCGTGGTGCCACAAAAATACATTGTTTACGGCAATACTTTTTCATCATTTGAATGACGGCAATCTTATGCCCGGTTCAGACTACACGATTTTAGCCCGATTTTGCCACGATTTGCTTGACGTAGGGTTGTCGTGGGGATTCGTAAACGACAATCGTTTGAATTTCGCGGGGATGCAGGCAGAAACGTGAATAACAGCATGCGCGCTCACGTCACGTTGCTTTGCGCGTGGTCACGAAAACTTAATGTTTGCACGCATTTTTAAGCACTGCAGTTTAAAACAACTGATTTTAGGCCGTTGAAACACAAACAACAGAGCTATACGCGCGCTGTCTGTGTGAGAGGAGCGCGTAAGCCGCGCATCAGCTGCTAATAGAGCTCGTGAGCATTTTTGCCACTTTATTGGCTTTGAACAATTGCATAAACGCTTATATGCGTCCAAATAAACAGTCATTTAGGTCTTAAGGGAACGTAAACAGTTGCAAGAGAAAACGCATGTGTAACAGTATATTGGTTCAGGACTTCGGTCTTAAAGGGGAAGCTGTCCAACATTCGTCCTGTCTGCCATTCATATTAATCAAACAACAGTGAGAGAAAATCTCTCACTGCTCTTGACTAAATCACTTTTGTAACTAGAATAAGAAGAAAATAAATAAATAATGCTAATGCTAATAATTATGCCTATATATACTGTATATATATATATATAGATATAGATAGATAGATAGAAATTTACACAGTGAAGACTAATTAATTTACACAAACTTTTGTAACTAGAATAAGACGAAAATAAATAAATAATGCTAATGCTAATAATTATGCCTATATATATATATATATATAGAGAGAGAGAGAGAGATATAGATAGATAGATAGAAACTTACACAGTGAAGACTAATTAATTTACACAATGTATTTCTTATTTATTGTAGTTTTTTGTCCTATTGCTTGTAATTAGTTTCTTGTTCTTATTTCATCACTGACTGTTTATTTATCTCCAGTGAGCTTGTTTTTTTTTTTATTATTATTTTCTTGTATTAGTTTGATATCGACATTGGTGACAAGGATTATAAAAATTCTATGGTATCAAAGATTTTAATATCATAAAAACCTTTTTAAAAGAAAAAAATAACTATATCGTGATGTATATCGTTATCATGATATAAAATTACTCATACCGTGATACAAGATTTTTGTCATATCGCCCACCCCTACTAGTGTTCATAATTAGGTTTAGAGATCTGAAGAAACACTAGAAAGCTTCAGAAACAAATAACTTTTTTGTTAATAATGGTTTGCATCCAAAACGATAATGTACATGCAGAAAAAAAACATTTATTTTCTTTGAGTTTCCAACAAAAATAATTATATTATATTATATTATATAATAATATATAATAATTTTTATATAATAATATATATTCAAATGGAAAACAGTTATTTTAAATCGCAATATATTATATTATATATCAATTGTAATAGCATTGTCATAATATTTCAGGATTAGTGTTTTTACTTTTAAATACATGCTCCTGGGTGAGCATAAAAAAAATCTTTCTGACTTTGAAGAGTAGTGTATGCATTATAATTACATATTATTATATGTTATATCTAAATATGGTGATAAAATGGCAATTAAACATCTGTGGATGTAAAATTACATCTATAATGTGGCTGCCTGATTCATAGAGAGTCATTAAAAGAAAGCACTCATTCGTTAATTAAAGCCATTAAGACACAGGAGAAAAGGGCGCCAAACCGCCGCCCTCGCATTGAGAGAACCAATCACACGACGACGCCCATCCTACAGTATTACTGTAAAAATGAAAGCTGGAGCAGATGAGAACCCCACTGGAGATGTTGATCACGAGCTGTCGTGTGTCTTTGCGAACCGCTCTAATGCTATGCTTATGTAGCGAGCCTGCTTGTTAGCGGTCAGCGCCTCTCATAACTGATTTAAGCGCAGTTTGAGTTATTCCTGTAATAACGCTTTAGATTATATGGACTTTGATGTGCGTGTGCTGATGTTCAGATCTGCCAAGATGTTCATCTGTTCATCAAAGACCTTTCCTAAATACAGTTCAGTTTCAGTGTGCTAAAGCGCTAGCGAGCGCTGAACCCGACGGCTTCTGGGAGTCTCGGACCACATGTGGTTTCGTTCTGGTCTGTTTGTGGCAGCTACACAAACCCCGGCGGTTCAGTTTCAGTTGTTAACTACACGCTGAGAGCGAGGCTTCAGTTCTGAACACCGCTGCGACTCTGAACTGAATGAAACGAGGATGATACGATGTCAAAAATGTTTTACATTACATTGGCTACACGCCAATCAGATGCTATTTTAAACTCACCCAACAATTAAACACTCACATTAAAGGAAGAGTTTACCCACAATTGCATTAATTTCTTGTCATGCACTCATTTAATGCTTGTTCACACCAAGAACAATAACTGCATTAGCATCCAGCTCAGACATTAGCATTTAAATGTTCAAGCTCTTCTTCTGTCTGGTGGATTCTGATTGGTTGTTGGTGTTTTTTAATTTTTCATCAGAACCAAGTTTCTGTATTGGATTATGAAAATAGTTTTATATAATCCACTGGAAGAGAACCTGGCTCCGAACTGACAAACAAAAAGCATCATGAAAATGGACCACACCATTTTTTGGGAAAGTAATTAAAGCAATGCATTATGCCAAACACTGAATGGGACCATGCTCTTAAATAAGTAGATGGTGAGAATTTTCATTTTTGGGTGAAATGTTGCTTTATCGTGCAAAACAAAACTTTTTACTTTTTGCATCTTTCATTTGGTCTGATATTTTGTAATCAAATACATTTTTCATGTTTTTTTGTGTCAGAATAGTTTTTGGGGTCAACTTTCATTTTCTTAAGTATTTGCTGAAGGGATGTTGACTGTGAATACTAAATATTAAAGTATTTGATGACTATAAAGAAACTCTGCCCTAAGTAAATAGAAATCAATAAGTAGCCTATAGTTCACTACACAATTCGATTATTAAAGATGTCTTCCCTAGTTTTCTGACATGCATGTTTTATGAGGTCATAAAGTCTCTCAGAAGGTGTTTCATACATTTAATCTGGCTGTCGCCGCAGGGGAAGTTTTCAGCTCACTGACTCTCCTTCATGCAGGAAACTCATTCATGTGTTGTTTTGTTTTCTCACAAATTCCATCACCGCGAGCAACGCGCATTCATGGCCGCGGCTAAAGACACGTCGGCTGATCAGATCGGCCTGAGTCGGGGGGAAAGGGAGGAGGGAGGAGGGCAGAGCTGATCGAGGGGCATGAAGGGGGTGTCTGTCTGCCCTGGACACGTCTAAACTCGCTCATTTCCCCTCCACGCACACAGGCCACAGCAGGAACCGAGTCAAATCTATCCTGCTCTCGTTTCCAAACAGAGATAAATCACAAATCACGTCTCTAAAGACTCACGTAAGCACAGCTGGTGTTAGTTTAGTTCAGCCAACACGCACATAAAACGCCTCTCTGTTGTTTACTTTCACTCACTTACAGAAAGTCTGCAGTCACTTACAGTTAACACACAACGCATCAGTCCAGCGCAGGACGCGCAGCTGTCAGACGCGTAATTGCGCGGAACATCAATTCTGATAAATCACGCCAAACAGTCCAATCCGCCAGAACTCACCATACAGCCATGCGGTCTTTGGGGAAGTTGAGGCGGTCGATGGATCCGAGGACGTGCGGCAGAGAGTGCGCCGAGTTGCGGCAGACCAGCGCGAGCAGCACCCGCGGCGCGAGCAACGCGGACTCCGGGCTCCAGCGCTCCTCCGGGAAATAACCGCGCGCCGGACCGATCCAGAGCAGCAGGACAAAGAAACACAGCAGATGCATGGCTGGAGAACGAGAAAAACTGAGAAAAAGCGGAAGATCGGGCAGGAAAGCGGAACGGCGAGACTGATCGCGGCGCGCTGACGCGAACAGTGACCCTCGGCGACTTATTGCCAACCGACAGAAAAGCGGAGCGACTCTAGGTGGTCCCGGGAGCAGATTTAAAGGGAAAGGCTTCTTACTAAAAAGAGAAAGGTTGTGGTGCAAAAAAAAAATACACTGCCCTCAATCATCTGGTAAATGACGTAGAGATTATAATATATGGTAATTAAACTGTATAGACTGCAATTAAACTCTATAAACTGATGTGTTCGCCTTTAATTTCGCGGCGACCCCTTTAAGAAAAGCAGCTTTGCTCGGTTGGAATCTGCTAGAAAGTTTGTGGGCGTGGCTAACGCACTCACATGAGCGTACTACAGTACTCTCGTGAGCAGACCAGAAGAGTATAAATGCACATTTATTAAAATAGTGAAGAGGGACAAACGGTGCTTCTGAAACACAACGCGAACCAGTTCACAGTTTTGAAGCGCTCGCCGAGGACATCTGCTGGTCACAGTCATGTAGCCTAAATGCAAAGACGCGAGTCCAAGTCAGCTATACATTTTTTTTATGCACAATATGATACGGAAATGACCAATATAATGTAATACTAAAAATAATAACTCTACCCCTAATCGTAACTGTCACACAAACCTGTTGACATTTAGTTTTTTACTCTTATTTTAAATTGTCTTATTGTAAAACAATAAAACATATGTGTGTAGGAATGTTACTAATACGTTGCCAGTATAAACTAGTTTTTTTTTCATGCTTTTGCAGATTTGAATGTGAATCAGAGCGGTTCATCAGCGCCCCCTGTTGTTTGGGTATATTAACGTTTTAGTGATTCTTTCCGACCTTCTTTTTTCTTCCAATGAAAGTTTGACATGTCGTTTCCTCATACAGAGGCTGTACTAAGATTAGGAAGTGTTTATTTTGCAAGTCAGATTTGTTCTCAGAGAAATCTTTATTCAGTTTCATTTCTTCTGTCTCTAAATGGCGCTTGAGGATGAGCTGTCTTGTCCTGTGTGCACTGAACTCTTCAGAGATCCGGTGTTATTGAGCTGTGGACACAGTTTCTGCCGGCAGTGCATTAATGCTCACTGGACCTCCAGCAGCTCCAGAAACTGTCCCGTCTGTAGACAGGTGTCTCCGCAGGAACCGGTGTCCAACCTGTGCTTGAGGAACACCTGTGAGTCTTACCTGAGAGAGAAAAACAAGAAGGAGGAGAAGGATGGAGAACACGAGTGTCTGATACATGGAGAGAAAATCGAGCTGTTTTGTCAAACTGATGAAGAGGCTATATGTGCAACGTGTAAGGAACATGAGCACAGATGGCACCAAACGCAAAAGCTACAGCAGGCCGTGCGACAACTCAAGGTGAGACCGGGTGCGCAGGTGTCATTAATAAATGCTTAAATTATGGCTGCCCACTTCGTTACTGAAAGAATCGATTTTTATATGATTACACGTGTTATCTTTAAAGGGGAAGCTGAAGGCAACTCTTCGTTCAGCTGAGAAGTCTTTGGTCTCATTAAAGAAAGGTACAGCAGGGGACCCCAAAATCTACAGGTACATTCAGGTGAGGTTCTTGTTTAGTATAAAAAATAGAATTAAACAAATTTACAATTGAATTAGTCTTTCAGATCACCCCCAACTAAGGACTGAATAGGCTGAATGGTTATTCAAAATATGACATGAATTCGGCAAGTAATTCTGGACTTTGTGGTTTACACATAATTTAATGACGGAATAATTAAAGTAATGAACACTTAATAATTGAATTGAGTATTGACTTCTGTGGAGCTTGTTGTAGAACTTGAAATCAGCTTTTGGTGTCCTGCTCCTTTAAAAAAAAAAAAAAACATATTACTAATAATAATGGGTGGTCTTGAAATTGTGTTGGTAGAATTTATTGATTTATTTGCATTTACCTGTTTACCACAAAAATCCTCAACTACACCATTAGCTTGCATGTGAAATATTACATTTCTATGAGAAATCACTTAAATTATTATTTAAATTTAATTTAAGTTGTCTCTGGATATTGATCTAGGTGTTAGGTGTAGAATTCTGTCATCTGCTGGTTAGAGAGAAACTTGTATAAATTTCAGTTTTTGAAAGAATAGTTTAATGACCATATACAGTATATCCAGCAGAGGCCCATAGAGATCCATTCATTTTTCTGGAAGTGGCTAACTGCTCCTCTAACAACTTTTCTGATATACATTTTGTAAATATATATTGAAACATTATAAAATGCATAAAAAACTGTATTTTTCTCAAAGGTTAGAATTTGTTTTTGTTGTTTGAGGTATTATTTTGCAATAATGCCACATAAATTTGCAGAAAAGCCACACAAGTTATTACTAATAATAATGGGTGATCTTGAAATTGTGTTGGTAGAATTTATTGATTTATTTGCATTTAAATCACAGTTTACCAAAAAGTGTTTTGCTGACTTCACCCTAGATCGATGTAACGGAAGCCGATTGAGAAATTCTTCTAGAATGTTACATTATTGCTAGAAATCAAAGTATATAAGTATAGTGCCCACAATAAAGTGGAATGTACAGTAAATGGGGGGGGGGCATTTTTCTGGAAGTGGCTAACTGCTCCTCTAACAACTTTTCTGATATACATTTTGTAAATATATATTGAAACATTATAAAATGCATAAAAAACTGTATTTTTCTCAAAGGTTAGAATTTGTTTTTGTTGTTTGAGGTATTATTTTGCAATAATGCCACATAAATTTGCAGAAAAGCCACACAAGTTGTGACTAAAACTTGATTGGATGCACATATTTTTTTCAATCTAAAAAGTAAAATCAAAACAATTTTATTTTACTTAAATGTAAATAAAACCAACACCCAAAAAAAAAAAAAACCTG
>NW_015636588.1:55758-71627 GCF_001515625.1 Sinocyclocheilus rhinocerous
TGTGTGTGTGTGTGTGTGTGTGTACCCATGACATTCCCCCAGTTTCAAGCTCAGCATACAGAGAGAAAACTCAGAGTGGAGTTTGAGACACTGCATCAGTTCCTCAGAAAGGAGGAGGAGAGCAGGATAGCGGCTCTAAATGAAGAGGAGAAAGAAAAGAGAGGGAAGATGGAAAGAAGAATACAAGGAGGAATACTGTCTCTCTCTGACAGAGTCAAAGAACTGGAAGAAGGAATCGAGGATGATGACATCACCTTCCTGCAAGTTGGTACACACACACACACACACACACACACACCCCGCTTTTGCAATAATGCCACATAAATGTGCAGAAATGCCACACAAGTTGTGACTAAAACTTGATCGCATGCACATATTTTTTTCAATCTAAAAAGTAAAATCAAAACAATTTTATTTTACTTAAATGTAAATAAAACCAATACCCAAAAAAAAAAAAAAACCTGCAATAAGCAGATATGAATGGTGTGTGTGTGTGTGTGTGTGTGTGAGAGAGAGTGTGTGTGTGCACGTGTGTGTGTGTGTGTACGTGAGTGAGTATGCCCGTTCCACATTGTATTTGTGCTCTAGTATCAGGCCTTCGTTTTTGTGTGGACATTTTCAGATTTATGCAGGATTTATTGATTGTATTTGCCAATTTCTATAAAAATGCTCTCTGTTGCAGTCACACATGTGTGTGTGTGTGTCTGTGTGTGTGTGTGTGTGTGCATGTGAGTGAGCATGTCTTTTCTACATTGCATTTGTGCTCTAGTACCAGGCCTTCATTTCTGTGTGGAAATTTTCAGATTTATGCTGGATTTATTGATTTTCTTTTTGACAAATGAAAAAAATATATAGAGAGATTTTTTCGCATTCATTTTCAATTGTGGTCATACTGACCCCAAAGACCAGATTTGTAAAGAAAAAATAAAAATGTTTACATACCTTCAAAACTACCGAATTAAGCCCGTGTGTTTTAAAAAAAAATGTTTTTTTATGTGACAAATGAAAAAAATATATATAGAGATTTTTTCGCATTCATTTTCAATTGTGGTCATACTGACCCCAAAGACCAGATTTGTAAAGAAAAAATAAAAATGTTTACATACCTTCAAAACTACCGAATTAAGCCCGTGTGTTTTAAAAAAAAATGTTTTTTATGTGAATAAAGATAGAAAATGTTGAAAAGTCACAAAATCTTATTCCACTGAGATGAAGGGAACCATTTTTTTTTTAAATAAGTAAAAGTTGATTGGGGTCATATTGACCTCAGGGACCGATTGAGGGTTAAAATCTCTACTACAAAAAGAGAGAAATTGGTGTTCATTTAAAGGTTTTAGCTCACAGAGTTACACTTATGAGTCAGATATGCAATTATTACTTTTACCCACATTTTACATTGTGTATTTGTGTTCTAGTGAGTATTTGTAATATTACTATAACAAAATTGAAATGATTTCAGTATGAGGTTATATGCTCTCGTTGGTGTGTTGGTTATAGTTTAGTATTGTTATTTCATGGAAGGGACTTATGTTGTTATCTTTCTGCATTTTTTTCTCAGAATTATCATGGAATTATGGACAGGTATTTTCATTATCAGGATTTCCATTTTTCTTTTTAGAATTTTCATGAGCATTCATTTTCAAACCTGATTCTGTGATGTGTGTGTGTGTGTGTGTGTGTGTGTGTGTTTAGGACTGACTACACACTGCCAGATCAGGAGCTGAGTTCAGAAACTCTTATCGATGTTCCCAAACATCTGGGCAACTTGAAGTACCAAGTGTGGGAGAAGATGAAGGACATCTGCTCTTACTGTGAGAACTAGACCTGTAAATGTTAAAGGGATAGTTCACCCAAAAATGATAATTGTATCATTAATTACTCACCCTCATGTCACTCCAAACCCATAAAACCTTTGTTCATGAAGATGAACGGAGGTCTTACGAGTTTGGAACGACATGAGGGTGAGTAATTAATGACAGAATTTTCATTTTTGGGTGAACTATCCCTTTAATTCCTGTAAGAACTACTATGTTTATTAATATCAGCATAAATGGCTTTTCCCTGTTCCCTTTAGACCCTGTGATCCTGAATCCAAACGCTGCTCCACCAGACATCTCTGTGTCAGATGACCTGACCTCTGTGACCTCATGTGTTCATCAGCAGGACGAGCCCAACCCTCTTCATCTGCACAGGAACCGTATGTGTGGGATACGCTGATGGAGATCACGCGTGGGACATTGAGGTGGGAGACAGTCACCACTGGAGTCTTGGAGTGTGTTTTGGATTGGAGGGAAAACCTACTACACAACCTTTGACCCCTGAAAACGACTTCTGGGGTCTCAGACGTGACGGAGACTCGTACGAGTTGATGACCGCTGGGATGTCGAGATTAAATACCAGTTTACATCCAGTGGTAGTGAGAGTAAAGCTTGTGTATTGTTATGAGTATCTTCAAGACACGATGCAGCTGAAACGCTGGAGGAAGGTGAGCTTTTCTGATGCTAGCAGCGGTTCATTAATTGCAGAATTTGCTAGAGTGCCACTGGAGAAGAAACTCTTTCCCTTTGTGATCCCAGAAGATCAGGCCGTCCCGCTGCGTTTCGTCCCAGCTAACGTTACTCTAACTGTTGAACAGAAAATATCATTGCTGGAGAGAAATCGAGTCTCTTTTCTCTTTTTATGTTTTATTTCTTTCATGTTTATATTGGTGATTCTGTTAGGAAAGAGTGACCGACAGGGCAGGTGAAAAGTAAATGTCTGTTTAATTACCGTAATGGTCTGTTATAATGGTTCAGTCAGCTAAAGCAGACTTCTGAGCAAAACTAAACGATCTAGCATCACTGCACTATAATGTGAATATAATGGAGCCCACGTCCATGATGATAATAATGCACAGCGTGCACTTGACAGTTTCTGTTCAACCATTTCTTGTAATTTTTTGAAAGACATTTTTACTGCACTGGTTTATTATTGTAGTAGAATGATTTCAGAAATGTATCAATCCTTTATCATCCTCACAATATCCTGTAGCAGCACAGTATTGTTGTGATGTATCATGTGACTCATCTTTGCTTCTAGTAGCGCTCCGTATCCTGGTTTATGTGTGTAAATATCCTGTTTGACCAGGTCTGCAAAGTCTTTGTTAAATTACAGTTCAGGGTAATTCATATTCTTCTTCTGTTTTGTTGACTATCCTAAACTTTCATGACTTTTCCACTTTTCTGTCAGTTTTTTGTTTAGATTGTTTTCCCCCCTCTATTCTCTATTTTTCTCTATTGTTCTGCTTTATTTCCAGATGTTTGATTCTATCGCGGTTTCCCTTATACATCACACGTGCATGTGACATCTTAGAAATGTGTTATATTTTTGTGACGTATAAATGTATTAGATATAGAATAGATAGTACTTACCTTGCATGTAAGTACTAGTACGAGAGCATGACCTATGTAATTCCACATGTCATACTAACAAGAAACTCTGCTTAATTGCTGTAGTTCCAACCATATAAGTGATGCTGTTTGCGGATGTTTATTGGAACTACGGTTTCGGGGGAATACTGAATCTGTCAGTAACTTGCGACCATAGTTAACTATGGTTATATCACTCAGTATCCTGGTAACTGTAACAGGAGCTGTTTCCATCTACTTTTTGCACTTTCTGTTGTTGACAAAGTGAAAATGCATTATTAAGGTATTAAGTTTGTGAAATTTTCTGTCTCCAGTCTGTTTCCATTCGGTCTGCCTTTTGCCAATAAAATGGTGTGCATTTTAACATCATTTCCACAAAGGATGCAAGTTACAGTGAAATGAAAGAACAGGTAATAACGTAATTAGAGCACACTGGGTTAATAAGCTTTGAAAATGACAGTAACATCAATCAAGAAAAAACTAATCAAATCACTGTTGATTTTTCTGAGGCAGAGATGCAGTTGTAGCCTAAACAGTTTATTTGAGTATTTAACATTTTAAATGGTCTACAGCGGCATGCCTTCAGTGGACGGATGCCATGTTTTTGCCTTAGATAACGATTCTAAGATTTGCTTAGAGCTTTTCGAATTCAACTCTCTTTATTCTCCTCATCTGTTTGATTATATTAATGAATTATATTAATAAATATTACATATTAATAAATTGTAAATAGTGTCATGTTTGTGATTTTTATCCGCTAAGTAGGACAGGTTCTAAACACAAGAGAGTAATTAGTAAATGAAGGCTTCTGATAGGAACAACAGGACCGATTTGTTAGAGCCTGCAGTTGAACTTGGCTGCTAAATCTCTCTCTATACAGTAATATCAGGTTGAGTCTCCTATTCAAGTGAGTCAGTGTCTTTCATGTTTAATTCTTCTACAAATTAAGATGTGGAAGGAAGAGCAAGGCAAAAGACAAATGCATGAGTAGCAAATTAGAAAAGCTTTAATGATTACATTTTTGAAGTATCAAAGATTTATAAAAGTTCTTATAAAAAGCAAACTGGAGTAAAAATGACTGCACATTCTCACTATTTTTTGGATTTGGATCAGACAATCAGCTGTATGGTTAATTTAAACTGTAAAGTGTAAGTCGTTTTAAATTTTAAAAAAAGTATGTGTTCTTGTTGCCTTAAGGTTTTAAGATTAGTCAACTTGAAATGTGAAGATATACTAGGCCTATGTGATAACTTGGATATTTGAGTTGAGTAAACTTAAAATTTTAAGGCAGCAAGAACACTTTTTCAGAGATTAAGTCAAAAAAGTAAAATTTATGATTATATATATTTATGTGTGTGTGTGTGTGTGTGTGTGTGTGTATAAATGAATGAATACAATGTAAAAGGTTACAATTGCAACACAGGTACAAAAGACCAATTTTGATTTAACCTGTATATCAGAGCCCAGGGAACAGGTAGAATTTCTTAGTAAGGGATGTTCTTTCTAGACACGGCAAGAGTTTGTCAAACGTTCTTCCTGGGCGTGTCGCCATGCAATTGGTGACCTAAAAAAAAGGGAGGGGGGGTACTTTGAATGACAAATAAGGCACATCAGTTTAAATTATCTGTCTTTTCCAAATTACCTTCCTGAATAACTCCATAAGGTCATCTTCATGAGCACATTCACAGAAAACATCCAGTATGTAATTGATAAAGTGACTTCCAGTTTTAGTATTCCTGTATGATGCAGTATCTGTGGAGACAGTTCATTGGTAGTTTATACAATAAAGTAATTCACAAAGCAACCTTTGAAACTTTGCACATTGACATGAACAGACTGTGTTTTTTGTATTTGCTAATGATGTTTCATCAGCCATCTGAGTGAGTGGTTTCATCAGCTCTCTATGACAGTTCCTGCCTCAATGTGTGGATCAACATTAAGCTAACATTTTTAACAAAAGGACAACAAGTTCAGTTGCTTTAACTATTTCTACCATACATTCAAATATGAGCAAAATTAACAGGTGTGAGCTACCAATCAAAATCAGTTTTTGAGGACTCACCAGGAACGGTGGACATAAAGCAGACAAAGTCTGTCTTCCAGTGAACCCAGGTGTCTGGCCTGGGCACTTGGTCAGGAACTTCCACACCTCCTGGGTGATCTGAGTGACAGAGATATGGTTAACAATATGGAAGACAATATTACTGTATATACAAGCTGAGAAATGAAAATGAGAAATAACAATATCATAACCACTGAGTTTCATCAGTCATGCTGTACCTCCTCTGCAGGCGTTAATGAGAATAACCTTCGGTTTATCAATCAGAGCGGGACAATTCACTGAGTTCAGATGGGAGAAGGTCTCGTCAACAAAGTAGACATCATTGGGGTTTCGGGACAGATGATAATGGACACCTAAAATGGCATCTTTATTGTTAATTCTTGCCCCATGAGACATGATGACCACAAAGGTGCTGTCTGCGTCTCGATGTCCAGAAAGAAGTTTAGAGAAGTTTCTGACTTCTCTATCTATCGCCTGTGGATAAATAAACAAACTATTTTTAAAAGAAATGCATGCAATAAAATGCTTAGTATAATTAGACTTAAATATGTGTTCACATTTCTATTTCCACACTATAAATCTATTAGCTTTACCTAGACAGTATTGGTTTCAGGAGGGAGGAATATTGTTTTACGTACCTCTCCAGAGAGATTTCTGCGTTTCTCAACATTATAACCCAAAGCTCTCAGCAGCCACTCCATGTTCTCCTCGTCTATCTCTGCCCCGGGCCTGTTGTTCACTTCATAGTCAAATACAATGTTGGTGATCAGCAGAGCTGAGCCTTTCCTCTGAGACTTTGCTGGTATATAAATCTATGAAGAAAACACCACAATTATGCCGAATTAACATAGAGCAATTGCAGAATAACAGAATCAGTGTTTCTCAACACTTGAGACTCCCTAGCAGTGCACATTTTGCACTGTATGCGAAATAAAATATGCAAAATATGCCGAAAAACCAAAGAATCTGCCTCCAACTCTTTCTTATTTTCTGTAAAGTCAGACATTTTACATTAGAAAACAATTTAAGATTAATGTTCAGGAGTGTCAATCCCTTTATTTTTCAGGTAATCCTGAACACCTTTCTGCTTTAAACTCTGCAGGAAAGGTGGCCCTCCAAAATCAGGTCTGACTACCCCTGAATGTATTGTTTTTACAAAAGCTAACTGAAACAGTGATACTTGCTTCATCTCCCATTTCCTGAAGCTTCTTGCGTTTAAACTCTTGGCTGGATTGAGTCATGCTGCGACGTTTCCCATCAGACTGGATGGGCTGTGGCTCCACAGGCACTAGAGCATGTCTTGTGTCCTCCTGCACAGGCTGCCGAACTGAAGCCAGGAATATGTACATATAGAACAAAGAATCTTAATTTCATGTCTATATATATATATATATATATATATATTCACACACACACACACACACACACCTTCCTGAAGTTTTGACTCAAGGTGGTTTGCGAGATTATTTTGTTTGATGTTGCGCAGCACTTGGACTGTGATCTTCCCAGCATCATCACTGTATTGCTCTACCATGCAGTCCACCACATCCTGACGATCAGCTTCCTCCAGGTTTCCTCGAGGAATAGGCTCAATGTCTGCTGCCACACCATTACACAGGTGCCAGATGAATTCTTTGAGCTCTGCTTTCTTAAGCTCCTTAAGTGCCTCCAACAATCTTTTAGTGGCTTCCATTTTGCATCACTAAGAAAAAGTACAAATTAGTCTTGATTGTGCTCTTAAAGCAGTTCACTTAAAGCAACACCATGGAACATTTGCTCACGGATCCCCCATGCGGATGATAAGTGCAACTGTCTGTTAACAGTGCCGTAAATACTGTCGCTGTATAAGCTTCCTCATGGGCAGCGCAATACACGTGAATTTGTTGACTAATCTGACAGAACCAGCGCATGCAGAAACCTCATTTGGAAACCATGACCAGGTAAAGTCGCCCGTGTTACTCTATGTTCTACATATATCATTACATAGTTTTATTTATTGTTACTCCAGAATTGAAAACTACAATGACAAAAAGAACGGTAGTATGTTAGCCTAGTTTTTTTTGCTCGCATTGTTTGTATGTAGCACTGTGAGTAATTTGTATAATAGAATAAAATGTTATTCGCGCAATCATGTAGCCATAATGTCCATAATAGCCTATACATCGGACATTGTCATAAGTTTACAAGGCTGTAAAGTAACAGAGCCTCTTTATTGGAATAACCATTCAGACGTGAAGTAGACTGGGGAATTCGTTTTTGGATCTTGGGTGTCGAAACTAACATGGTACACATGGTTACAGCCAGTGTCCGAAAACTATTCACTATTTTGGAAGCGCTCTGGGTTACAGACTTTACTTTCCATCTAGCCACTACAACTGATCGTGCCACCGAGTGTAGGCCAGTCCGATATTGATTCGTGTTTGGGCTCGTGTCCGATCACTCTCTCTTTCTTTTATTCGCTTAACCGACAAAACCTTCTTTGGTTTCTTTGCTGGCTCTGCCATGGCGTTGGTTTTGAGACTTGCATATTAGATTGTTTCATCTTATAGTTAGCTGTTGGCTAACTCCACCCAGGCTACGAGTAAAATATGTGAGGTATGCCGTAAAGCAGGTCGCACTCTTCCGCTGGCAGGGGATGGGCGGGGCTGTGTGTACTGACCCGAACACGAAACTTATGCCGAGTTCACACTGCACGATTTTCAAAGTCGTCGGATCGCGTTGTTTTCACACTGCGTGACTATCTGGGGTAGCAGTCAGTTGCTGCTGTGTTCACATTGCACGATGGATCGGCGACAGGAGGTTTCACACTGCATGACTTCACAATAGGAAGAATCGCCGACAGCTCTGTCTGGTCCGCAAACTACGTTTCACAACAAAACACACGCGAGAAGTGAAAAGGAAATAACGTGAGAACCCGGGTGCGTCAGACAAAGTTCTCGAGCAAGACTGTAATTATATAGCCCGCAAATTGTCTGTGAGCTGATTTCCAGCTACAAGGAGAAAAAGAAAAACAGATTATGCAGGAGGGAGATGCAGGGAACAGGGATTGGGTGTTCTGCAAAGAGAGATGGAGGTAAATAATTTATGCTGATGTTGTGGCTGGTCAAGCAAATGTTTGTGCTTGATTCTGTATGATATAATTGTTCATATACCTATTAAAATACTGATATTCTGGTCTATAACTCCTCCACGAACTTCCCTCTGCCCTGTATCTTGGTCTCTCATTGGCTGTAGGTCATCGCCGATGTGTTTTTCAGTCAGAACTCATTTCACACAGCATGATTGTGAATCCCTCAGTTCGCGTCTTTGATAATTCACACTGCGTGATTGTCACTCGCGTGAACGAGCACCGAATTGCCTCCGATTTCGGGCATTTGTCGGCGATTTCGCAAAACCTGTCGGCGAGTGAAAAATCGGGCTAAAATCGTGCAGTGTGAACTCGGCATTACAGAGTGTGGTTGTAGCCGCTAGGAGGCTGCTCAGGTTGTCAGGGTTCTGTCACTTTGGTCTAGTTTATTCATAGTGTTGTGACGGAGCCCTGACACTCCCGTCTTGTCTTGTTTTCTTGTGAGCGAGCGGCTTTGTGTGCTCGAGCCGTGCACTCTCTTGTCTGCGTGCCTTCTTTCTTGTTGGAGCGTGGTGTTCGGATCCCGGCACTTGTGTCTTAATCAGATTGAGTTTCGGTTTGGTGTCGGGGTTCGGAAAACAAGCTTGTGTTTTGCATTAGCTGCGTGCTTTCATGTTGTCATGTCTTGTGTGAACACGCGGCTTATGAGTATTCTCATTAGCTGCGTGTTCGTATCTTGTTTTGTTCAAGCACATGGCTTGTGATTGTTTTGCTGGCCATGTGTTTGTGTTTTGTGTGAGCACATGGCTTTTGTCTTGTTTGGTTTCTTGTGTCATGTGCTCTCATGTCAATTGTCTAACCCCACCCATCTTGTTACCTGATTATTGGTTAATTTGCCCCACCTGTGTTTTCCTCATTACCCTCCTCATTTGCTCCCTATTTATTCTCCTTGTGTTTACAATCCTGTGCGAGTCTGTTGTCGAATGTTGTGTGTGCCTTGTGTCCTGCCTTGCCAATCGGTTTCCCCTATGGGTTAGTTTCTGCTTGTTTTTGTTTTATTTTGTTATTAATAAAAGCCCTAATTCCTCCTGCGATTGAGTCCTCACCTCATCCCTTCATTCCCAACTCATGCAGACACCGGTAGCAGCGGCAGTAGAATTTGTCCAGTTAAGAGTTGTTCTACCACTGAAATCATTTGAGACATTATTTTAAGGTAAAAAAACTACATAGTGTTGCTTTAACAAACAAAATGTTTCCAGTGTGGTTAAAACTTACCACATGACATGCATTTTTCTGATTTTCTTGTATCTTTGTGGTGGATTTTAATGATATAGATTGTTAAACTTTTTTTCTTTCTTTTTTTTTACCTGATGTGCATAACTTTTGTAGACGACATTTCCCCTAATGGCAAAAAAATGCAGTTAAAAAATGCATTAAAAATGCATTCAGTCATTGTATGGAGATGAAGAGCCAACGGCAAAACTTCTGTAAGACTTGAAGTCAAATTATAATTACAACTGTTTTTCCACTGAAATAATATTACAAGTAATTTGTACTTTAAACAACCACCTCCCCGCAGGAATCAAGTAAAATTATGCACTCGGTTTATTTATCTTTTTTCTTCTCTGAAGTGAAAACGGGTTTCTGTGAATTTCTCTACAAAGCTGAGTTTATGTGCCGAACATACAGCAAATGATCAAAGCAAAAATATTGCCTCCCCCTTAAAGAAAAATACACTAACATCGTACACGCATTCAGCTCTATTATTTCCTGTAGTGTTGCTTTATGGTTGAAATTTAATTTATAATTAAAATTAAGACCTTTGCGATGCTGACACAATTTTTGTTCATGTTTAAAGCTGCTTTTAGCAACCTGTAAAGCGCTGTAGAAAAACTAAACGTGAGTCTACTTATGATTCTGCTTGATCAAATTTTCTCGTACAGTTTGCACTTCCTTGCTCTTTGTTCGTTTAGAGGTTTCGCTTTGCCCGCTTCAGAAGCTCGTCTTCCTGTTTCAACCCGAGAGTGAGTAGGGGAGGAGCTCTAGAATAGCAGTCCAGGGGTGTATCGCTGAAAGAGCGGTGTAAAGTTAGTTTTAGGTTCGATATTCGCCAGACATTCGCTTTCGCGTGCCTCTGTTCTATAGAGTCGACAGTCCTACAAAGATACCACTACCACGATTAGTTTTAACAATATGCAACAACTTTATATCGGAATGAAAATATTATTTAAAATATCTCCCTTACTGTACATACAGTACATAATTATTCTTAGAAAACAAGCTGTAATTCACCAAATGGGGTTTTTTATGTTCCAAAGGTTGTAGTACATTCCTAGTGGCCAGACTGACTTACTACAGGTGAAAGTTTGCCAATATCACCCTTACTGTACGTACAGTACATAATTAATCTGCAAAAACCATTACTGTAATTGACCAAAAGGGTTTTTTCATGTTCCAAAGGCTATAGTACATTTGTAGTTATGAGACTGACTTACTACAGGTGAGATTTTGCCGATATCTCCCTTACTGTACATACAGTACATAATCTGCAAAAACCAGTACTGTAATTGACCAAAAGGGTTTTTTCATGTTCCAAAGGCTATAGTACATTTGTAGTTATGAGACTGACTTACTACAGGTGAGATTTTGCCGATATCTCCCTTACTGTACATACAGTACATAATCTGCAAAAACCAGTACTGTAATTGACCAAAAGGGTTTTTTCATGTTCCAAAGGCTATAGTACATTTGTAGTTATGAGACTGACTTACTACAGGTGAGATTTTGCCGATATCTCCCTTACTGTACATACAGTACATAATCTGCAAAAACCAGTACTGTAATTGACCAAAAGGGTTTTTTCATGTTCCAAAGGCTATAGTACATTTGTAGTTATGAGACTGACTTACTACAGGTGAGATTTTGCCGATATCTCCCTTACTGTACATACAGTACATAATCTGCAAAAACCAGTACTGTAATTGACCAAAAGGGTTTTTTCATGTTCCAAAGGCTATAGTACATTTGTAGTTATGAGACTGACTTACTACAGGTGAGATTTTGCCGATATCTCCCTTACTGTACATACAGTACATAATCTGCAAAAACCAGTACTGTAATTGACCAAAAGGGTTTTTTCATGTTCCAAAGGCTATAGTACATTTGTAGTTATGAGACTGACTTACTACAGGTGAGATTTTGCCAATTTCTTTCTTACTGTACGTACAGTACATAATTAATCTGCAAAAACCATTACTGTAATTGACCAAAAGGGTTTTTTCATGTTCCAAAGGCTATAGTACATTTGTAGTTATGAGACTGACTTACTACAGGTGAGATTTTGCCAATTTCTTTCTTACTGTACGTACAGTACATAATTAATCTGCAAAAACCATTACTGTAATTGACCAAAAGGGTTTTTTCATGTTCCAAAGGTTGTAGTACATTTGTGGTTATGAGACTGACTTACCACAGCTGAAATTTTGCCAATATCACCCTTACTGTACTTACAGTACATAATTAATCTGCAAAAACCATTACTGTAATTCACCAAAAGGGTTTTTTTATGTTCCAAAGGTTGTAGTACATTCCTAGTGGCCAAACTGACTTACTACAGGAGAATGTTTGCCAATATCACCCTTACTGTACAAACAGTACATAATTAATCTTCAAAAACAATTACTGTAATTATTAGTGCACAGTCACTATTGGATGGAGGCGACTCCTTAGCAATTAACTTATGGTTAATATAGTAATATGGTAATAGCGTAATATATAAGAAAATGTCATTAAATGAGATGAGTTTAAGTAAAAAAAAAAAAGAATGTTTAAAAATAGTACTATAATAAATAATGTAGTAATTCCATTTATTTTACTGTGTGTATATATTTAGAATGTTTTTTTATTATGAAAACGGTAACCACTGTTCATGCACTCAAAGTTTTAGATTTTGGGCTACTTTACTTCCATAATGTGTCCTCTTTCAAACTAGGGGAAAGTAAACATCCAAAATACACATTAACTTTTTATTTTATTACCCTTATATGCATCTATAGATTTCAATTGGTTAGATATCTGTTTGTCTTATATCCAAATGTCAGCAAAGTGTTTTTCTGGTACCCCAAACCAGTGTTTCTTCTGGTAACCAAAGCTGTATTAACTGTCTTCTCTCAGCCAAGAAGTTGACTGAGTAAAGCAGAGTTTATAGAATAATCTTGTGTATGTTTCAGTGCTCAGACTTTATCTGACCAGCACAAATCCAACAAGTGTTATTATACCACAAAATAAAAGCAATGGAAATTACTGCTTCACAACATCGTCCTGTGTGTAAAAAACCTGAAATGGAAAAACACAAGCAACTCCACATGACCAATCTACATAAAATGGCATGAAATCATTTAATTTCCACATGTCTCAAATACGTATATACACATACAGTATATACTATATGATATTTTATATTTTCAAAAGTTTGGGGTCAGTATATATAGATCAGTATAGGTCTCCTATACCTAAGAAACCAGGGGCTGATTCAAGTATCCTTGATAATTTTCGCCCCATTTCAAATATACCGTTTCTTTCTAAAATATTGGAAAGGGTTGTTGCTGCTCAGGTTCAGGATCATCTTTCTGATAATAGCCTATATGAGCAATTTCAACCGGGCTTCCGTTCACATCATAGTGTTGAGATTGCATTAGTTAAGAATTTTAATGACTTTTTGTCTGCTGCTGATTCAGGACTTCTATCTATACTTATTTTGCTTGATCTGAGTGCAGCATTTCACACTATATCGCACAGGATTTTGTTGGACAGATTGGAGTCTATTGGAATCATAGGTACTGCCCTGACTTGGTTTCGATCTTATCTAATGGGTCACACTCAATTTGTACAGTTGAAGCTGTTTACATCAAAGCCTTCATATGTTACTACTGGGGTTCCTCAGGGCTCAGAAGCATCTTTGAGACGCTGCCACAGTTCTTCTGGATTGAGTTTGTCTCAGTTTGTTCTGTTTCTTCATGTCATTCCAGACAGACTGGATGATGATTTTTTCTAAAACTAGCTCAAAATCAATGCTTTACTGTCAAGTGCTTTTCTATGTGACAAAAATGCATTATTAAGTTTGCTGCATTTGTCGTGAATTCAGTAATATCTATCAGTATGTGTTTCTGTCCTGTTTTATGTATTACTTTATTTGCTCCAGTTGAAGGCCCTATGACCCATCACAACATTCAAGGGGGAATTTGTGGGCCGGATGGGCTCGATTAGTCCAGGGACAACTTTTAACCCAGTCCAGGGGTTAAAAAAACAGTAAAAAAACAACAAGAAAATAATAATAATTTTTAACTTTACTACCCCCCCACGTGCTTTTGAAGGGGACACTACAGCAAAATATATAACTGATAAATAACTGACTTATAATACTAGTGACCTAAAACTTTTAAAACATTTTTTTTTCTAAAACTAGCTCAAAATCAATGCTTTACTGTCAAGTGCTTTTCTATGTGACAAAAATGCATTATTAAGTTTGCTGCATTTGTCGTGAATTCAGTAATATCTATCAGTATGTGTTTCTGTCCTGTTTTATGTATTACTTTATTTGCTCCAGTTGAAGGCCCTATGACCCATCACAACATTCAAGGGGGAATTTGTGGGCCGGATGGGCTCGATTAGTCCAGGGACAACTTTTAACCCAGTCCAGGGGTTAAAAAAACAGTAAAAAAACAACAAGAAAATAATAATAATTTTTAACTTTACTACCCCCCCACGTGATTTTGAAGGGGCCCCATAGCAAATTCAGTACACAGGGCCCAGAAATCCTAGCGTCGGCCCTGTGCACAGTACTGTGTATTTGTTTAATATAAACATAAAAAATGCAAACATGCTCTATAATGAATTTAATTTGCATGTCTTGAAAGCACATAATGTCTGTCTAATTTTCTTGTATCTTTGAAGTCGGTTCTAATGACACCGTTTGTTCAGCTTTATTTTTATGTGATGTGCACATTAATTATGTCAAAATTTTGTTGTGCTGGAAAAAGCACCCTGTTGCGGGATAGACGCCAACGAAAACCAAACGAATGACAACCGACACTATCATTAGCGTTCTCATCCATTCCACATCACATTTTTCTCTGAAGTCCAGATACAATTAAAAGTGGAATATTGTTTAATAATTGTTTAGCAGCAGGGTGAGGACCTACAGAAAACAGAGACTGCACTGCTGTTTAAAATCCATATGTTCTCAGCGTGTCAAATATTACTGTTTGTCTGCATTATTTTATATATATATATATATATTTTTTTTTTTTTATGTTCACTTTGTTCAAATCTGGTCTTATTTCAGAAAATTATCTTTCATTCCATCTATGGGGCAGGTTGAACTCCTGTTAGAACATGTCAAAGTGTGTTTTACCTGCAGTAGAAAAAAAGTGGCTGCATGCATCAAAGTTTGAGATTGTTCACAGATCGTTCTACTCTGTTTTTACGTGAAATGCACATAACTTAGATGAAACTTCCCCTAACAGCAAAAAAAAAAAAAAAACCCGCAAAACTCCTGTAAGACTGAGGAAGAGCTACAGGTGCTCGACTGGCTTGTAAAGTAAGATGGAAGAAAACCAAAAAAAGAAATAAAATAACGTGTCTTTTTGTAGGTCGAAGTAAAATTATAAGAATAAGTAAAAACTGAATTTCTTCCTTCCGAAATGTAATTTAATAATCCTATAAATATGCAGTAATCAAGTAAAATACTTCAGTCGGCTTCTTAGTCATTTTTATTTTTCTCTGAAAACCTATGGCGTTGCAACTTAAGACAACACCTGGGGAACCAGACAGACCTGCTTAAACTAGCTCAGTTTGAATGTGGAAACAAACCTGCATGACCATAGCGAACAGGGATTATCAGAAATAGCTATTATTAATAAATGTATACATTCTATTTTGAATGAAGAATGACAAAGACCTCTTATAAGGTCTATTATATAACACGGCATTAATTTAAATGAAGGTTTAATTATCAATATATGTTAAAAGAATATACAAGAACACAAAGAATAAAATATTGGCCTACAAGAAAGCATTTTTATTTACTCTATTCCACATCTTATTATGTTGTGGCAATGACAAAACTAAATGAAGCAAACCTGTAAACTCCCGGTCACCGTAGTATCAACTAGACTACACTTAAATACTATTATAGTTCAGATGAGGGTGTGTGTGTGTGTGTTTAGGACTAAATACACACTTTCAGATGCAGGACTGAGTTCAGAAACTTTTATAGATGTTTCCAAATATTTGAGAGGAGGCAGTTCAAATATCAGTCACAGGACGAGGCTTT
>NW_015636589.1:0-14105 GCF_001515625.1 Sinocyclocheilus rhinocerous
ATTTTCATTTTTGGGTGAACTAACCCTTTAACTATTATATAATAATTATAATTTATTTAATAATAATAATAATAAACAATATTAATAAATGACTACTAATGTTAATAATATTTACACTATTAATAATAATAATAATAATAACATAGCACATATAACATTATTTCTCACATTGTAAATAATCGTTTTTATGTTTATTATTAAATAATATTATATAATAATAAAGCAACTAACAATTAAGCAGTATTACTAAGTGTCAATTATTATTATAATATTATAATTTAATAATAATAATAATAATAAATTATTAATGTTAGTTATTGTTATTGTTTATTTCTCACATGGTAACTAAATTTTTTATATTTCTTATATAATATAATATTGAATAAAGCAATTGAGTATTAAGCAATTAATAATAATAATAATAATAATAAAAGTCAATATTAATAATAATAAATGAATTACACATTGTAACTAACTGTTCTTATATTTCTTATTAAATATGTAGTATATAATATTAAAGCAACTAAATATTAATCAGTATTACTAAGTATTAATTTAATACTACTACTACTACTAATAATAATAATAATAACAACAACAACAACAACAATCAATATTATCAATAAAAAATAAATAAATTATCACTATTAAATTATTACTGCTTTAATTTGATTATTATTATTATTTCTCACATTGTAACTGTATTTCTTATTATAACATATATAATACTGAATAATGAGTATTAAGCAATTAATTATAATTATAATAATAATAGTCAATATTAATAATAATAAATTAATTATTGCTATCAGTTAGTAATATTTGCATTATTGTTATTTTTCTCACATTGTAACTTTATATTTTTATATTTCTTATTATATAATATTATATAATAAAGCGATTAAGTAAATAATAAAATACAATTGTATATAATAATAACAACCATTTATTAATAGTCAATATTAAAAACAATAATAATTTGTTAATAATAATAATAATAATAATTATTATTATTTATATGGACTTCCATTGCACTCAAAGTTACGAGTTGGGTCAAGACATTGGAGGTTTATGATATCTAAAAGTGACATGTTTCCTTAAAGCAATCAAAAACATAATGCAACTCTCACATATTCTTCAGAAAATTGTGTGCAACAGCCTTCATTCTCATCAGGAGCAGTGATGCTGGGCAGCTCACTGGGTTTTGGAGCAGAGCTTTCATCGTGACGCTCTTCTTCCAACAAACGTGAATTATTCAAACTCAGTCCCACGACTTAAACACACACGGTCATTTTCCAGCCCAGCCCAGCCTGCTGTTGTTTAGTCATGTTTGTTCTCTGTGGTTCTCAGCCTGTAGGCACTCCTCCGGCCTCCGCCAAACTGGTGCAGCCATCTGCCGCGTCCCGTCTACGGCACCTGCAGCAGAGCAGCCTGGAGCGCCGCAGCAGGAAACAGCAGGAGGAATTCCCAAAGCTCCAGCAGGGTCAGCAGCAGGTATTCCACTTCTAACAATAGCCTGCTGACTGACGCTCGCTCTCGCTGACTTTACCTCTGCGCTGCGCTAAAAGGCACTCGTTCAGTGCAAACTCATCCGTCGACTCCAATGACTATAACACTTGCAGCCGAGCACGCACTTCCATATAAGCTGCTACGTCTCCCAGTTGCTGCACAGATGTTATGGTTTTCCACTGTGCGATGGGGTTCAGTGTGCACAAGTCCTCTGATTTCCCGTATGCTCACAGATTATGTATTGTTCTCGTTCATGCTACATAAACTATTCTTCCAGAACAACAAAACAGCACAATATAGTGCATCACAATGCCAGGGAAAGACACCAACAGACAGTCGCTAAATTTCTCTCTCGATTTGTAGCTTGTTTCTACTCTAGGAGGAAAGAGTAGACATTTAGGCCTGAAATTTATGTTACGTAAGTACACAGATGCGAAGGCAGTGTTCACATACGCTATCATCATTCAACGTTTTGGGGTTGGTTAGCTTGAAAAGTCTCTTTGGCTCACCAAGGCTGCATTTATTTGATTAAAAATACCCAAAAAATAGTAGTATCGTGAAATATTATTACAAATTAAATGAGCTCTTTTCTGTTTGAATATGTTTTGAAATGTAATTTATTTCTGTGAGTCAAAGCTGAATTTTCAGCATCATTACTCCAGTCTTCAGTGTCACGTGATCCTTCAGAAATCATTCTAATATGCTGATTTACTGCTCAAGAAACATTTCTGATTATTATCAATGTTGAAAACAATTGTGCTGCTTCATATTTTTGTGGAAACTGTCATATGTTTCTGTTTTCGAGATTCTTTCATGAATAGAAAGTTCAATAGAACTGCATTTATTTGACTTAGAAATCGTTTATAAAATAATAAGTGTCTTTACAGTCACTTTTGATCAATTTAATGCATCCTTGATGAATAAAAGTATTAATTTCATTCAAAAAAAGGGACCTCAAAATTTTTAAACTGTAGTGTACTTGCGTAGATAATTTTTCAGGCCTTAATGTCCTTAAATATTTCAGAGACTAATTAAGACTAATGTCAGCTAATGATGCCAGCTAATCGGCAAACTGACATCCCTGTCCTTGTGCCATCTTTGAGTTTTCCTTTCACTCCTTGTCTATAATCTTTAAGTAACTATACTGGTCTGAAGCACTACATTTTGATGAGTACTCAAGCTGTCAGATCCCAGCCGAAAGAAGCTTTTGTACTGTACTTCTGACAGGACAGGTCAAGGTGAGATAACATACGTGACCTAGATACTTTCTGACATTGTCACTGTGATGCTTTAATGTGTCAAAACTTCTGAAAGATCGGTTGGAAAAGAGAAGGAATTGGAGATGAGACGTGTGCTTTGATCATGGTCAGGTTTGGCTAGCTACCAACCTGGAAAAAAGGCATTTATTGTAGGATATGTTGAAGTGAACATGAAATTGCTTCTTCTTTTTTTTAATTTTACTTTCTTAATCTGACATATTTATGGGGGAAAACGGTTGAGATTCTATCCATAGGAATTGATTGGATTGTAAAAAGTGGGTGCTCAATAGCAGAATAAGGGGGAAAAAAATATTTTTTTGGAATAATGCATACTAAATCATGGACAAAAGAACCAGGAATGAGTATTAAGATTAGTATTGAGATTATTTTATGCTTATTTTTCACAAAACAGCTAAAATTGTCCATTAAAAGACTAGGAATGTGTATTAGGAGAGTAAATAGGGTGAATTTGAATTTTTTTATTTTATGCTTATTTCACACAAAACGGCTACACTGTGGACAAAAAGACCAAGAATGTGTACTGAGAAAGTAAATAAGGTGAATTTTGATTTTAGTTTATGCTTATTTGACACAAAGCAGCAAAATCATGGATAAAAAGACTAGGAAGATGTGTTAGAAAAGTAAACAGGGTGAATTTTGATTTTATTTAATGCTTATTTCAGATAAAACGGCTAAACTGTGGACAAAAAGACCAGGAATTTGTATTAAGAAGGTAAATAGGGTGAATTTGGATTTCACTTTATGCTTATTTCACACAAAATGGCTAAATCGTGGATGAAAAGACCAGGAATGTGTATTAGGAAAGTAAATAGGATGAACTTTGGTTTTACTTTATGCTTATTTCACACAAAACAGCTAAACCATGAAGAAACAGCTGAATCAAAATGGGTCAATCATAGATCAAATGACTAGAAATGTGTTTTTAAAAAGTAAATAAGATCAGTTTTGATTTCACTTTACGCATCTCATTTAAAATCACTTAATGTTAAGAGGACAATTTGATCAAATAATGTATAGAAGAGTGAAGAGGAAAGGTAAGACTGTAGTGTTGCACAGTCTCTATCTATCAGGGCAACTCGCAAAGTCAGCGCCTCACAAAATCCAACCTGAAAGAACGAGAGGAGAGAGATTGTGTGCAAACCCTGAGGGAGAGAAGGGAAAAATTGGGTGGAAAGACAGAGAAAAGGAAGAGATAAGACGGCGAGGTTTGGTTTCTGCTGTCTCTTTCTCTCTCTCAGTCCTGCAGGGTTAATCGACAGACTATTAGCTCAGCGTAAGCTCAGAGTTAGCCCGGCCCGCTGCAGACTGTCTGATGCACTCCAGGGGCAAATTAATGTCTCCAAAATGAAAATAGTGAATCTTTTAATTGGAAGTGACATGACTGCAAGATAAGATGTTTTACAGACAGTTAAAGAAACGGATTACCTAAAAAGGACAATTGTCATTTTCTCGCCCTCATGTTGTGCATGACTTTTTCTTTTGTAAGAATATTTGTAAGAATGTTTGAGCTACTGTTTTGAAGGTGATTTTTATTGACAGGCTCCAAAAAGGACAAAACTATGGAAGCCCATGAAATAAAAAAAATAAATAAAAAAAGGTAATTGCAAGTTTATATCTCACCATTCTGACTTTTCGCTCGCAATTCTGATAAAAAAGTAAAAATTGTGAGATACTCATTTGCAAGAAAAAAAAGTCAAGGGTTGTGAGATTTTTTTTTTTCAGTTGGGTGGTGAAAACCAAAAAAACTCAGAATTCAGTGACAAAAAAAAAATAAATCAGAATTTCAAGAACTAAAAAATGTAAACAGAATTTAGAGAAAAACATTAGAATTGCAAGATGTAAACTCGGAATTTAGAGAGAAAAAAGTCACAATTGTGACGTGAACTCAGAATTCAGAGAAAAACATCCGAATTGTTATGTGACCTCAGAATTCATAGAAAAACATTCCAAATTGCAAGATTTAAACTCAGAATTCAGAGAAAAACATCAGAATTGGGAGATGTAAACTCAGAATTTAGAGAAAAAAATAAAAAATTGCAAGATTTAAACTCAGAATTCAGAGAAAAACATCAGAATTGGGAGATGTAAACTCAGAATTTAGAGAAAAAAATAAAAAATTGCAAGATTTAAACTCAGAATTCAGAGAAAAACATCAGAATTGGGAGATGTAAACTCAGAATTTAGAGAAAATAATTCGAAATTGCAAGATTTAAACTCAGAATTCAGAGAAAAACATCAGAATTGGGAGATGTAAACTCAGAATTTAGAGAAAAAAATAAAAAATTGCAAGATTTAAACTCAGAATTCAGAGGAAAAAATTTAGAATTGCAAGATTTAAGCTCAGAATTCAGAGAAAAACATCAGAATTGGGAGATTTAAAATCAGAATTCAGAGAAAAACATCAGAATTTGATGTAAACTCAGAATTTAGAGAAAAAAATTCAAAATTGCAAGATTTAAACTCAGAATTCAGAGGAAAAACATCAGAACTGGGAGATGTAAACTCAGAATTTAGAGAAAAAAATTAAAAATTGCAAGATTTAAACTCAGAATTCAGAGGAAATAATTTAGAATTGCAAGATTTAAACTCAGAATTCAGAGAAAAACATCAGAATTGGGAGATTTAAACTCAGAATTCAGAGAAAAACATCAGAATTTGGAGATGTAAACTCAGAATTTAGAGAAAAAAATTCAAAATTGCAAGATTTAAACTCAGAATTCAGAGGAAAACATCAGAATTGGGAGATGTAAACAGAATTTAGAGAAAAAAATTAAAAATCGCAAGATTTAAACTCAGAATTCAGAGGAAAAAATTTAGAATTGCAAGATTTAAACTCAGAATTCAGAGAAAAACATCAGAATTTGGAGATGTAAACTCAGAATTTAGAGAAAAAAATTAAAAATTGCAAGATTTAAACTCAGAATTCAGAGGAAAACATCAAAATGGCAAGTTAACTCGATTCAAATAACAAAAATCTGAATTGTAAGATTTAAACTCAGAACTCATAGAAAAGAAATTCTAATTGAAAGATTTAAACAGAATTCAGATAAAAAAATTTGAATTGCGAGATTTAAACTCAGAATTCAGAGAAAATTGTCAGAATTCCTTGAAATTGTGAGAAAAAAAAGGCTGAATTATTAAATAAAACGTCGCAATTACCTTGTGGAGGGAACATACTTCCATACAAAACAGCTCTATAAATGTAGAAACGAGTAAACAGGTTTGAATGAGGGTGAGTAAATGAGGTTTTGTCTGTGGTTGCATGGATTCCTGTCCGTGTGTTGTCTGTCACCGAGTGTTTCTAAGGCACAGACTGAGAGGATTAAACAGACAATCACCATGGCAACCGTGGAATGAGGCAAGCAGCCCCTCTATAGCAACCATTGGAGACGGTGATACCTGCATTCCCACACATTTAGAAACTGCTGCTGCTCACTTGTTCAGATTTAATTCAGCTAAATAACTGTGTTTGTGGTTACTAGCATGCATACTGCCTTCCTGTAGCTCAAACAGCACGGCATTACAAACACCAAGGTGGGTTTGATTCCCAGGGAATGCAGGAAATGATAAGAGAGTGTAGAATTATTTGGATAAAGCAGAAATGCAGAAGCATAAATGTAGTGGGATACTGTATGCTGACTATACTTATGCATGAACCTGAATTCAAATCTGTCGAGAAAACCAAAATTGTATTCTAAAAAGTCACAGCTGATAACACTTGTTTATTAGTCAAGATGAGCGCATAACATAACGGGACATAGAATTGTATGCAGCAAGAATTGTGTCATACAGTAGCCAGTGTTATTTAGTATTGTTTATATGAATATAGTATTTAATAATATTTTGAATGAGCTTTTACTATTTTATATTCAGTTTTCATTTAAAATTTATTTTTAAGTTTTAGTAATTTTGTAGTGATTATTTCAGCTTTTTTTCTATTCAGCTTTAATTTTTTTATTTTTTTATTTTAGTACTTCAGTATATTTTCAAACTTATTTATTTCAGTTATAATGCAATGCAATATCTCTTAAAGCAAAAAAACAAAGAAACTTAAAAATATATTTTTTGTTATTTTTGTTTTATATTTCTATTTGACTGCATTTTCATTTTAGTTTAGTTTTAGTCATTTTAGGTACTTCACTTTTTTTTTTACTTTTTAAAATTTTATTTCAGCCTTTAATGGGTTTAATTTATGTTTTTATATTAGTTTAGTTCTAGTCACTTTAGTACTTCAGTTTATTATTAAACTTTTTTGTTTTTTAAATTTATATCAGCCTTTAATGGCTCCATTTTTAGTTTAGTTTGAATCATTTTAGCACTTCAATTTATTATTTTTATTTTCAGACAGAAAGATTTTTAATAGTGTTAGTTATAGAACACTACTGCCATTTGCAGATGTACCCTACTGTATGCTACAGTAACATCAGTCTTTAAACTCCACAGAAACCTTGTGAATTCAGTTCAAGCACTTTACACAGTGTTCAACCAGTGTTTGTGATAAGAGCACGTCTGTAAGTGAGCTGGAAGTGTGCACTTGATAGTACACAGTCTATTTGCTTTAAACCAGATATACTAACTAAATTAGTTTTGTCGCAGCTAGTGAGTGATTAAAGACGCTGCTAAGACAGCAATACTGTACAAGCCAGAGTCTGTTCTCTAAAGGCACGTACACATTAGTTTTCTTCTAATACCCTTCTGGAAGGGCCTCTAATCTTCCCTCGACTGTGTGCGCGCTCAGGCAGCTGTCTTGATTAGCGGTGACAGCAGATCAGTCTCGTCTGTGTGCTTCACTGCGGTCTCAGCAACAACAGGACACAGTTCCCAGTCATCAGTCAATGCCCAACAGCTCCGGCTTTGTTCCCAGGCAAAGATCTGGCTAATTTGGCACAGCACCGAGTGCGGCAGGCCGTCATCTCCCGGAAAGAGTCTTCGCTCGGGCTTAATGGGAGGTCTGTGCCATGAATCGTACAACAGACTGTCTGGACGCTCGCTCTGCTGACCATTTTGACTCGGCGAGGGCCCACAGAAACCTTGTGAATTCAGTTCAAGCACTTTACACAGTGTTCAACCAGTGTTTGTGATAAAGAGCACGTCTGTGAGTGAGCTGGAAGTGTGCACTTGATAGTACTCGGTCTATTTGCTTTAAACCAGATATACTAACTAAATTAGTTTTGTCGCAGCTAGTGAGTGATTAAAGACGCTGCTAAGACAGCAATACTGTACAAGCCAGAGTCTGTTCTCTAAAGGCACGTACACATTAGTTTTCTTCTAATACCCTTCTGGAAGGGCCTCTAATCTTCCCTCGACTGTGTGTGCGTTCAGACAGCTGTCTTATATATATAGTGATACATTTTCTTTGAATGGAAAGTTCAAAAGAACAGCATTTAACTGAAATAGATTTTTTTGTAACATTATAAATGGCTACTGTCAATTTTGATGGTTTTAATGATTAATTTACCCCAACAGTTTTTCATTATTGATAATAAATGTTTCATGAGCAGCAAATCAGCATATTAGAATGATTTCTGAAGAATCACGTGACACTGAAGACTGGAGTAATGATGCTGAAAATTCAGCTTTGCATCACAGAAATAAATTAAATGTTAACATATATTCAAATAGAATACAGTTATTTTAAATTATTATAATATTTTAGAATTTTTCTCTTTTTTTGGTATTTTTCATCAAATAAATGCAACCTTGGTGAGCATAAGAGACTTTCAAAAAACTTGTTGCAAACTTTATTCCAAACTTTTCTGGCAAATGATTATTTAATCAGAGTAAAATACAAGGCTTTCCAGCACAGTGCCACAGAAATAGCTTGCTTGCCTTTGCGGTTGCAGCTAGTTAAAAACTTAAATTAGAATATATTTTAGTAGTATTTATATATTATAGTAATTATGAATATTTAGTTTTAGCTTTTATTTTTATATTTTATGTTTTCATGTTAGTTTTAGTTCTTTTTTTATGTGCTTGTGCTTCAGCTGATTTTGGTTACTTTCCAAGGCTACATTTAAAATTTTCTTGTAATATTTATATTTAATTTGATTTCAGTTTTATTTCAATTGACAACATTTTTAGTAGTTTTAGTGTATATTTTTAGTTTAAAGTCCAATATGTTCAGTTTTAGACCTTTTCTTTGGCTGAAAAGCTATGTAGCTACCTTGAATTGATAATCTCAAAACCATGACTATCACAGTAACTCTGAGGAAAGACTGTCTCCTGGTGGACATTATATGTATAATGGCAAGGCACTAGTCTCTCTCAGGCTATGCATTGCTAAATGTTTAGTGGGCACATTAGAAATGACAATGTACTGATTATTCTTTCTTTTCTCTTCTCTTATCCACTCACCTGTCCTAACTTGCTTGTATTTTATCCCAAGTCCATCCTTTCCTGACCTCTTCTTATTATGCTGAGGTTATAATAGCTCAGCGCCTGTATTTTTGACATATACATTAAGACTAGCCCCTATCTATTCCTGCAGTCATCCATTTTTCCTTTACAAGTAAATATAGTTTATAACACTTGTTGAAAAGTAAATAGATAGGATTTTAATTCTTTTTAGGACAATGATTAATTGAGTTTAATTGAGTCTGATTTCATAAAGGAAGGAAAGACATTTTTACTCAGATGTCCTTTTCTGCCTCACGGCCTCAGATTGTCTTAGCATTGCAATCACTTTTTGTAGTGGCATGTTGACTATCAGCCTCCAAGTACTGCCCTGAGTGGTCCTACATGCCCCCCCCCCCTTTACCCTGAGATCTGATCCTGTCCAAGGTGAACGCTTCATGGCGACGATGACCCTAGAAACCAGGGGAAGCACAGGTGACCTCTGAGCCTAAATCATCTCCCAGCTAAAGCACAACACCTCAGTACTGAAGAGCTCTGACCAAGGTACGAGTCTAATTGTAATTTCATAGTAAAGCTGGTGTCTTGATTAGCGGTGACAGCAGATCAGTCTCGTCTGTGTGCTTCACTGCGGTCTCAGCAACAACAGGACACAGTTCCCAGTCATCAGTCAATGCCCAACAGCTCCGGCTTTGTTCCCAGGCAAAGATCTGGCTAATTTGGCACAGCACCGAGTGCGGCAGGCCGTCATCTCCCGGAAAGAGTCTTCGCTCGGGCTTAATGGGAGGTCTGTGCCATGAATCGTACAACAGACTGTCTGGACGCTCGCTCTGCTGACCATTTTGACTCGGCGAGGGCAAACACAGAAGGCTGTGAAGATGCAGTGTTTGAAGGGATTATTTATTCTTGAAAGGTCAAATTGTTTGCTGGCCCTGAGTGAGAGATTTTGGAACTGGGAGTGTTTGTGTGTCGTTTTCTGCGCCTCTTGTTTGCGTCCCAGGGGTGTTGAAGGACTTTGCTGTAGATGTTTAATAAGGTGAATGAAATCGTGCTTGTAGAGACGCTCTCAGCGCTGCGTTCGCTGAGTGTCCTTAAACAGACTGAGCGCTGTGGGAAGCAGTGAGGTGGAAAAATGATTCAGCCTGATTTTCTGAGTGGAGTCGGCACTGCTGTTGTGCACGTTTGAGCTTAGCTTGCTCGTTTGTTAGTGAATACTTTCTCTACATACTCAAAAAAGTGTTTTTGAAAGAAGTCTTTGCTCACTGAAGCTGCATTTCTTTGATAAAAAATACTGTAAAAACAGTAATATTGTGAAATATTATCACCATTAAAAACTATTTTCAATAGCAAATTTATTCCTGTGATCAAAGCTGAATTTTCAGCATCATTACTCGCTCCCAGCTAAAGCACAACGCCTCAGTACTGAAGAGCCCTGACCAAGGTACGAGTCTAATTGTAATTTCATAGTAAAGCTGGCCGATGGATGCAAATAGCAGCCAGTATATGTACACTGAATAAACAATGTAAATTATATATGGTAAATAAAATATAAAGCGGCTACAATCTCCTATGTAAACAAACTTATGGCAATATATTTGAAAATATTTTAGGGTGAATCTCATTAAAACATGCACAGATCACATATCACTGCAAAATAAAATTTTTAAAAATCTTTTTTTTTCAAAAAGAAAAAGTTTGTTTTTAGGACTATTGAGATGTTTTACCCTTATTTTATGCCGATTTAGTATAATTCACCCAAAAATTACTAAAAGCATCCTCATTTATATATATTTGTGTGTGTGTGTATATATATATATATATATATTTTTTTTTTTTATTAGTTAGCTGTTTTTTTAAAGTAATTTTTTAACCTAGTCAAAATAACCCAGCTGCAGTTTGATTGAGATTAATTGGAATGCACAATGAAAAAACATGATTTTTGAGAATTGTTAAAAACGGAGTTATCTGTTTTTGCAAATTAACTCTTTTTACATACATGCATACATACAAACAGTATATATACATATATAATTTATTTATTTATTTATTATATATATCATTGATGATTTGTTTTTAAATTCACATAAGTGTAATATATACATTTTTGTATTTAACAGTAATTTACATAGCAAGTTAAAAAATAAATACAGTAAATAATAAATATAGTAAATGCATATTTAATACAATTAGCAATTAAAGTAATTATATTGCATTGAAGTAATGAGAATTGAGTGGAAATTGTGCTTAATTTGGCATGGGCTTTGTCTGTAAGCAAATATCATTTATAATTTCTTTGTTTTTATTTTGAGGTGACATATGACTGGGAAATGTTTTCGACAGGTTTTATGAGATTCGCCCTTTAGCTGATATGTAGTTTGGGTCAGGTTTAGAGAGAAAATGAGAAATAATCTAAGCAGACTTGACTTTCTGTAAAGAAAATATCTGCAGCACAACTAAATAATTACCTTCAGAGTGAAATAGTCAAAGTCCTCAAGCTACTGACAAATAATTGGTAAATATTTATCAAGTATAAGCCAGATATTTTATATAAGATTAGCTTTTGTATTTTTATACTAAAAAAGGGGGAATGTGTTAAGATTAGATAGCGTGAGGTTCATACTGTATGACTTGTTGAAATGAAGAATGAAGCCTGGGATCAGTTTTCGATGTGTTTCCCCCAGTGGATCTGAAGTGTGAGAGCGGCTTTCATTTCAAAGCATATATTTTGTTACGTAACATTTGACAGCACATTACACTGTACGTGTGAAGCACTTTGTGTCACTGGGACGTATTAGCAACGTATGATAAACAACCAGTTGGCGGTGAATAATAAACTGCTATTGACTGTTGAGATCAATATTCTCATTCATATTTAATGGATCCCCAAGGGTTTGCAAACAACTGCCCCACTGCCATTGTTTACCTATTTTCTGCTGAGAAATATATATAGCTACAGCATATATGAGACGCTATAGTTTGGTTTGGTGGTCGTGTCCATCAGATGCCTGATACATACCTCATAACTTTCTTTTTCGTGTCTTAAAATGACTTCACTGAAGTAGAATAGACCCAAACTCTGATGCGACACACATCCGAGCACCATATGCTGTGTTAAAACACTGAGAAACATCCAAAATATATGTACAGAGAAACTGTGGAACTGTATATAAACTGTATGATCATGGATATGTTCATTTATGTTCGTTCATTTTTTTTTTTTCTACCAAAAGCGTTTGAGAGATCTGAACTGCATGTAGATATCCTCTCAAAGTCTGCATGCAGAATCCTCTCTCTGTAAGTTCTGTTTACAAGTGTAAGATAGATGGATTTCTGTATTTTTTTTTAATGAATATAGTTGTATGTGAGTAGACGGGTCAATCGGATCCTGTTCACTGTTGTCTGATCTGTAACAAACCATTCAAGCATTCCAAACCTCTGAATTTAACATGTCCATTTTCATTAATGCAACATATAGAATGTATATAAATCTATCGACGACTTCTTGTGATAAAACAATAACAGTGTGAATGCAATGTTGACCAATAGAAATATATCTATATGGAAATGTTATAATGAAAAAGTTGTTTTAATGTTGAAAAACCTCGTCTGGTTGTGTATGTACAAGAGACTGTTGGTTTTGAATGTTCTTGTGCTGTTTTTGTGACTATTAAAGTGAATATCTTCTACTACAGTCTTGTGCGCTAATTGTAATTACAGAAATGCTGTACTTTTTTGTAATTGTAAATGCCATTTTTTATCCGGTATAAAATCTTTATTATGTCATATGCAGAAAGAAAAAAACTGATTCATATGGGAAAAAAAACACATACTAGACAACGTTCGTTTTCAGTAGTTGGTGTACAGTAAGCATTTCAAGAATACAGTGTCAAAATGAAGCTGAAGATCCAGTTATTATAGAGTTAATCTCACGAAACCTGTCAGGAATATTCCGTATTTCACCTAAACATAAGAAAATTATAAGGAATTACTGTTCATTTTTAAATAATTTTTGATAAGTCAAATTCTTTAAATTTCTCCTTTTTTCATTAATTTTGGGGCAAAATATGAAATATGCAAGCACATGTTCACATTTTTCTAATTTCTTTTTTTTTCCTTTTAATTTTGGAGCAAAATATGAAATATAAAAGAATGTTCAAATTCTTTTTTTTACATTTTGGGGCGAAATGTGAAATATACAAACACATTCGAAATTTTAAAATTTCTTAAATATTTTTTTTAAATTTTGGTGCAAAGTATGAAATATGCAAGCACATTAAAATTCTTCAAATTTCTTTTTAAAATTTGGGGTGAAATATGAAATATACAACCACGTTCAAATTCTTCAAATTTCTTTTTTTTTGGGGGGGCAAATATGAGATATACAAGCACATGTTCAGATTTTTCAAATTTCGTAATTTTTTTCTATTAATTTTGGGGCAAAATTATAAATATGCAAGCACATGTTCACATTTTTTAAATTTCTTTTTTTTTTTTCCTTTTAATTTTGGAGCAAAATATGAAATATAAAAGAAAGTTCAAATTCTTTTTTTTTTTTACATTTTAGGGCAAAATATGAAATATGCATGTTCACATTTTTCAAAGTTTTTTTTTTTCCTTTTAATTTTGGTGCAAAGTATGAAATATGCAAGCACATTCAAATTCTTCAAATTTCTTTTTAAATTTTGGGGTGAAATGTGACCCTGGACCACAAAACCAGTCATAATGGTCAATTTTTCAAAATTGAGATTTATACATCATCTGAAAGCTGAATAAATAATCTTTCCATTGATGTATGGTTTGTTAGGATAGGACAATATTTGGTCGAGATACAACTATTTGAAAATCTGGAATCTGAGGGTGCAAAAAAATCAAAATATTGAGAAAATCGCCTTTAAAGTTGTCCAAATGAAGTTCGTAGCAATGCATATTACTAATCAAAAATTAAGCTTTGATATATTTACGGTA
>NW_015636589.1:27126-48477 GCF_001515625.1 Sinocyclocheilus rhinocerous
CATTGAGTAATAGGAGAGGTATTTCAGAGCAATTTAGCTCAAGTAGGCATGGAAGCATTTCAAATTAATTGAAAATATTGCAGTATATCCATTATTTACAGCGGATCTTGCAGCAGTCGGTGCTGTTTAGAATGACTTATCTCCCTAAACTCAACAGGGATGATAAGAAACATTAATCAAGCCTCCGTCCCCTGTGCGCAAAAGTGAATGTCTTACATTAGGAGGCTGGAGATAAAGGAAAGGCAAGTATTTGATGGAAATCATTTATTTGGCTGACTGCTCTCCGAGGACGTTTTGATCTGATAGTGAGAATGAGGACATATATTTTCCTCGCAGAACTTTCTAGCTTCTACCAACATCTCCCCACCATTGAACACTCACACACACATATGCAGACTCTAGTGCTCATATGTTCCATTAGCAAAAAATGTGTAGAAAATATCCTCATCTCATTGCAGACAAACAGCCAATAGAAACACATTACTGCTGCCTGATGGCGGCGCGTTCATGAAGCTACAGTTGCACCGTTCTACTCCTCTTTTACATCAGATATGCATGTTAGCCAACAAAGTACAAACGATATGCCATATAATCTAATTTACTTAAATTAGCTAATTTTTGATCAAAGAATAATTCCTTGTTACATTTTACCCCAAAATCAAACAAAACGGATATATTTTGCTTAGCAAAAATAAGATTTTTTGTATCACGGCATTATTCACTCACCCTCAGGCTATCCAAGATGTAGATGAGTTTGTTTCTTCATCAAATTTAGAGAAATGTAGCATTAAATCACTTGCTCACCAATGGATCCTCTGCAGTAAATGGGTGCCGTCAGAATGAGAGTCCAAACAGCTGATAATCCACAAGTAACCCACACCACTCCAATCCATCAGTTAACATCTTGTGAAGCCAAAAGCTGTGTGTTTGTAAGAAACAAGTCCATCATTACTGTGTTTTAACTTTTAAGCCGTTGCTTATGGCCAAAATATTAGTCCATAATCCATAAGAACGCTTCCTCCAGTGAAAAAGTCCATCCCCTGTTGTCAAAATCCACCCACATATTTGTTTAGAGCCATTTTCACTTGTAAACAGTGTGTGACCTGTGCATATTTCTTTCCTGATTCAGACGAGATGACCTTTTCACTGGAGAAAGCAATGTTATGGATATAGGACTTGTATTTATCAGCTCTCATTCTGACGGCACCCATTCACTGCAGAGGATCCATTGGTGAGCATGTGATGCAATGCTACATTTCTCCAAATCTGTTCCCATGTGGACTGAGGGTTAGTAAATTTAACATACAGTAACTGTACGAGTTGGCAAACAGTAAGAATATAATGCTATAAAATTACATCTACAGTTCAATCTTCTGAATTTCTAAATGAGACATGTGAGACTGGGGTGAATGTTCTCAGGAGAAACATCTAAGAAGCAGGAGACTTCAGCTCTCCATTTAATCTCAATGCAGTACCTGCAAATACTGAGATGTTAAAGAGATCTCATTGGCTAATAGTCCTTTCTATAAGTTTACACCTGGGAAATTATCCTAATTAAATAAAAAATAGGAAAACAATCCATGTATTTGTTGTCCTCCCAAAAGGAAAGGCTATTTACAGCATTTCTGCTTACGTATGTTTCTAAGGTTTCATCCTCCGAGCAGCAAGCAGGAGGAAAATATGCTATGAAATATTCAGCGCGTATTGCATGTCTCAGCTGGGTTCTGCCAACAACACCTTCACTATTAAAGTTCGACCCACACGCGGCATCTCACCATCACGAGTGTAATTACAGGGGAGGGAGGCGCGTTTCTCTGGGGCAATTCAAACACACATGCTCACTACAGCTCCGGCCCACGTTCAGCTGTGACTCAGTGTAATTCCCAAACACTTTCTCCAGTTCTCATGTTCCCCTCGAGTCGATCGAGCAGAGATTCAATTTCAGGATTCATTCTGCACGTGCTTCACATCCGTACGCATTGCAGGCGAGTGTTCTGAAGGAAAACAGAGACACAAAACCTGCTAAAAGTAACAGAGGGGTAGACAAAATATTTATCTCAGCTCATTTTTATTTAGTTTAACTTGATGTACTAAAATAAGCAAAACTTAAATGAATATGAAGAGTTTATTTGCAAAAACAACTTCAAATTTAAATTTTTCAAAAATCATGCTTTTTATTATGTTATCATGTTTTTATTGTGGTTAATTGTGTTAGTTAGCTGTTTTTTTAAAGTAATTTTTTAACCTAGTCAAAATAACCCAGCTGCAGTTTGATTGAGATTAATTGGAATGCACAATGAAAAAACATGATTTTTGAGAATTGTTAAAAACGGAGTTATCTGTTTTTGCAAATTAACTCTTTTTACATACATGCATACATACAAACAGTATATATACATATATAATTTATTTATTTATTTATTATATATATCATTGATGATTTGTTTTTAAATTCACATAAGTGTAATATATACATTTTTGTATTTAACAGTAATTTACATAGCAAGTTAAAAAATAAATACAGTAAATAATAAATATAGTAAATGCATATTTAATACAATTAGCAATTAAAGTAATTATATTGCATTGAAGTAATGAGAATTGAGTGGAAATTGTGCTTAATTTGGCATGGGCTTTGTCTGTAAGCAAATATCATTTATAATTTCTTTGTTTTTATTTTGAGGTGACATATGACTGGGAAATGTTTTCGACAGGTTTTATGAGATTCGCCCTTTAGCTGATATGTAGTTTGGGTCAGGTTTAGATAGAAAATGAGAAAATGAGAAATAATCTAAGCAGACTTGACTTTCTGTAAAGAAAATATCTGCAGCACAACTAAATAATTACCTTCAGAGTGAAATAGTCAAAGTCCTCAAGCTACTGACAAATAATTGGTAAATATTTATCAAGTATAAGCCAGATATTTTATATAAGATTAGCTTTTGTATTTTTATACTAAAAAAGGGGGAATGTGTTAAGATTAGATAGCGTGAGGTTCATACTGTATGACTTGTTGAAATGAAGAATGAAGCCTGGGATCAGTTTTCGATGTGTTTCCCCCAGTGGATCTGAAGTGTGAGAGCGGCTTTCATTTCAAAGCATATATTTTGTTACGTAACATTTGACAGCACATTACACTGTACGTGTGAAGCACTTTGTGTCACTGGGACGTATTAGCAACGTATGATAAACAACCAGTTGGCGGTGAATAATAAACTGCTATTGACTGTTGAGATCAATATTCTCATTCATATTTAATGGATCCCCAAGGGTTTGCAAACAACTGCCCCACTGCCATTGTTTACCTATTTTCTGCTGAGAAATATATATAGCTACAGCATATATGAGACGCTATAGTTTGGTTTGGTGGTCGTGTCCATCAGATGCCTGATACATACCTCATAACTTTCTTTTTCGTGTCTTAAAATGACTTCATTGAAGTAGAATAGACCCAAACTCTGATGCGACACACATCCGAGCACCATATGCTGTGTTAAAACACTGAGAAACGTCCAAAATATATGAACAGAAGAACTGTGTAACTGTATATAAACTGTATGATCATGGATATGTTCATTTAGGGTATTTTTTGTAAGCTTTTTTTTTTTTTCTACCAAAAGCGTTTGAGAGATCTGAACTGCACGTAGATATCCTCTCAAAGTCTGCATGCAGAATCCTCTCTCTGTAAGTTCTGTTTACAAGTGTAAGATAGATGGATTTCTGTATTTTTTTTTAATGAATATAGTTGTATGTGAGTAGACGGGTCAATCGGATCCTGTTCACTGTTGTCTGATCTGTAACAAACCATTCAAGCATTCCAAACCTCTGAATTTAACATGTCCATTTTCATTAATGCAACATATAGAATGTATATAAATCTATCGACGACTTCTTGTGATAAAACAATAACAGTGTGAATGCAATGTTGACCAATAGAAATATATCTATATGGAAATGTTATAATGAAAAAGTTGTTTTAATGTTGAAAAAAAACCTCGTCTGGTTGTGTATGTACAAGAGACTGTTGGTTTTGAATGTTCTTGTGCTGTTTTTGTGACTATTAAAGTGAATATCTTCTACTACAGTCTTGTGCGCTAATTGTAATTACAGAAATGCTGTACTTTTTTGTAATTGTAAATGCCATTTTTTATCCGGTATAAAATCTTTATTATGTCATATGCAGAAAGAAAAAAACTGATTCATATGGGAAAAAAAACACATACTAGACAACGTTCGTTTTCAGTAGTTGGTGTACAGTAAGCATTTCAAGAATACAGTGTCAAAATGAAGCTGAAGATCCAGTTATTATAGAGTTAATCTCACGAAACCTGTCAGGAATATTCCGTATTTCACCTAAACATAAGAAAATTATAAGGAATTACTGTTCATTTTTAAATAATTTTTGATAAGTCAAATTCTTTAAATTTCTCCTTTTTTCATTAATTTTGGGGCAAAATATGAAATATGCAAGCACATGTTCACATTTTTCTAATTTCTTTTTTTTTCCTTTTAATTTTGGAGCAAAATATGAAATATAAAAGAATGTTCAAATTCTTTTTTTTACATTTTGGGGCGAAATGTGAAATATACAAACACATTCGAAATTTTAAAATTTCTTAAATATTTTTTTTTAATTTTGGTGCAAAGTATGAAATATGCAAGCACATTAAAATTCTTCAAATTTCTTTTTAAAATTTGGGGTGAAATATGAAATATACAACCACGTTCAAATTCTTCAAATTTCTTTTTTTTTGGGGGGGCAAATATGAGATATACAAGCACATGTTCAGATTTTTCAAATTTCGTAATTTTTTTCTATTAATTTTGGGGCAAAATTATAAATATGCAAGCACATGTTCACATTTTTTAAATTTCTTTTTTTTTTTTCCTTTTAATTTTGGAGCAAAATATGAAATATAAAAGAAAGTTCAAATTCTTTTTTTTTTTTACATTTTAGGGCAAAATATGAAATATGCATGTTCACATTTTTCAAAGTTTTTTTTTTTCCTTTTAATTTTGGTGCAAAGTATGAAATATGCAAGCACATTCAAATTCTTCAAATTTCTTTTTAAATTTTGGGGTGAAATGTGACCCTGGACCACAAAACCAGTAATGGTCAATTTTTCAAAATTGAGATCAAAATTGAATCTGAAAGCTGAATAAATAATCTTTCCATTGATGTATGGTTTGTTAGGATAGGACAATATTTGGTCGAGATACAACTATTTGAAAATCTGGAATCTGAGGGTGCAAAAAAATCAAAATATTGAGAAAATCGCCTTTAAAGTTGTCCAAATGAAGTCCTTAGCAATGCATATTACTAATCATAAATTAGGTTTTGATATATTTACAGTAGGAAATTTACAAAATATCTTCATGGAACATGATCTTTACTTAATATCCTAATGATTTTTGGCATAAAAGAAAAATCTATCATTTTGACCCATACAATGTTTTTTTGGCTATTGCTACAAATATACCCCAGCGACTTAAGACTGGTTTTGTGCTCCAGGGTCACAAATATGAAATATACAATCACGTTTTCATTTTTTTATTTCTTGTTTTCTCTTTAATTTTGATGCAGAGTATTAAATATACAAGCATGTTCAAATTCTTCACATTTCTTACATTTTTTAAATTTTGGGGTGAGATCTGAAATATACAAGCACACATTCTTGAAAGGTTTCTTGAGATTGACCATAAAGTTGTTTGCTAAATTGTACATAAATAGTTGAGCTTTTATAATTTACATTCAAATAGCATAATGTAGCTGTTTAAATGTTTCTTGTAAACTGTTTTTGGCTTCATGTGTGGTGTGGCTTCGTCGCGGGATGCTTTGAGCTGTGTGTGTTTCACAGAGAGATGTCAGACGACACGGGAAGCTGCTGAGCTGGTTTCCATTTGGCGCTTCGTCTTCCTCCGTCTGCTCTGATGTACGGCTGCTTCCTCAAGTCTACACACACACACAGAACAGAACCCCCCCCCCCCCGCCGAAGATATCGGAAGATTTTTGAGCTTTTCAAAAACTTGAAAGAAACGGAAACATCAGAGATCTACACGGAGGAACTGAGGGAGGCACTGAGTGTTACAGAAGAGCATAAGTAGATGAAGAGCGATACCTTCAGAGACAGAAGAGAGGAAATGAGAGCGAGTTATAAAGCAGAAGTCCCATCACAGAAACCAGACTCACAGAGCAGACGAGACGAGCGCTTCCCAGAACGAGCCGTAAATGGCACGGCCTGCAGAGCTGAGAACCAGACAGACAGAGCGTGCAGAGAGAAGCATCACGGGAAACAAGACAGGCAGAATAAATACACAATATAGAACGTCAGAATGAAATAACAGACAAAATGATTGAAGAAAGAATTAGAATAGGCAAAGAACTAGGAGGAACGAAGAACACTAGGAGATTTCTGGCCTAATTGAATTTTATATCAAAATACAGTTAGGCTAATGGACTATAAACAAATTTCAATGTATATATAGTATATGAATATTATATTTTTACATGTCTAATATTTGTAGAAATATTTCTGATATTTTTACAGTATAAATGGGTCCATGCAAAATAAAATAAATACAGTATATTTTTATATTTATACTTAAAAAATACTATATATTTACATTTATAATGTTTAAAAAATATAAATAAAAACATAACATAAATGGGTCTTTATACAAACATTAAAATAAATACATTTCAATATATTGATAATAAATACCACATTTACTTTTAGATTTAAATTATAATATAAATGAATCTATACAAATGTATATTATGTAAATATATTTCAACATATTTATAAAAACTATATTTACATTTGTATTATTTATTTGTATAGTATAAATGGGTCTTTATACTAATATTTTTCAATATTTTTGTATAAATAATTTTCCAATATATTTATATTACATATTATGTATAACTAGACATTTATACTATAAATATTGTCATTATTATAAACGTGTATAAAATATTATCTAAATTTGATTCATCTTTTAAGTTGACGGCATCTTTTTCTACTCACCATTAGAGTACTGTACATAAAACTATGGCTGTCAATAGAATAAAATAATTCTCATAATTTCTGACCATTCTTTATGAATGTCAGAATGTCAAATTTAGTCAGTTGTAATTATTTTATGTAATTGAAGTAATTTATATTATATTTTATTTGATCTTATTTTTTCCCCTGAACATTTGGCATAGAGGTATGCATTGGGTTTTATTTGCGCCATTTATAATACAACCCCTAACAATGGTACAATCACATGCTGATTATAATATTCAAAGTTAGGGCATTGGTTTTCTGTCTGTAAGTCTAGCTCAGCCTGACCTGTGATGATGTCCTCGATGGCTCCGTCTTTGCCCTCTCTCACGAGCGGCGTCATCTGCCTGCGCTTCAGCTCTGCGATCAGATCCATCTGAGGGAAGCGTGGCAGCGCCGGCATCTGAACACATCAACAAACCTGTGAGACCTTGATATGTCACTTCCTGTTCTCCGGGATTTCTGTCTCTGTCTGTCGCACGTTACCCTATTAGTCACTGCAGTGTTCACAGGAGAGTCAGAGATGTGTAAATCTGTGCCGAAATCAGTCTCGGAGATGTTCTTCTTGCGCTGTTCCTTCTCCTGTTCGGCCAGCTACAGAGAAAGAGAGACTCATCCATCAGTCAGCACGCTGGAGGAACGACTGGAGAACAAGTCACATACTGTCTATATACTAGATCAGGAGAAAAGGATTGGTGTTAGAAATAGTATGCTAGAGGTGGGATCTTCACGTGGGTTTTTGAAGTAACTATTGTTGAAATAACCTCTATAAGATAATGTAGTATTATTTATATATACTTATAGTATTATTAAGCTTTTTTTCCGTTTTCATTTTAATTTTTGAAGTTGTCTTTATCTGTTTTTGTCATTTTTCTTCTTCTTTTATAATTTATTTGGAATTTATGATTTGTTTATTTATAATTTTTTTTTAAATGTATGTTTATTGTAGTTTTAGTAATTTTATTACTTAAAACGGATTTATTTCAGTTATATACCAAAAGCAGCATTTGTAATTCTCTAATTTTGTTTTTGATTTTATTTTGACGTTTTAGTCATTTTCTTATATATTCTTGTTCTTATGTATTCTTTATTTAGTCATTATTAGTAGTTCTGTCAGGACCACTATCATCAAAATGATAGATACTTAGCATAACGTTTGGTTTGGCGGTATGGTTCTGTTCTGGGCAAAAACCTCCCTGCCCATCCATGCAGCCTGTCATGAGTAGTAGCAGTATTTAAATATTTATCATTCGTTTAAATTTTTTATTTTAGTTTAGTAATTTTAGTACTTTATTTCAGTTAGTTGCCAAGGCAACATTTCTAATTTTCAGGTTTTTAAATCTACTATTTATCATTTATTTTATTTCAGCTTTATTATGATTACTGAAAACAATTTTAATAGGTTTTGTTTTAGTTAACAATAACAACCCTGGCTTATGTTTATGGAGGACCAAACCTGCAGAAATAATAAAGAAATAAATAAATAAATAACAGGAAAATAAAGAAATAAATGACTCATTTCATGTAGGGTTAATGCACTGTAATAAATAAATAAATAAATAGATTATAAATAAAACAAAAATTATGGAGTACATTTTATAATACCATTTCCACTTAAAATTTTAATTCAGTGTGTTACTTGCCATTTCTTTGTAATTATTTGTGAAATTTATTAGCAATTTCTGAGTGAAACTTGGTGCAAAATAATTTCTACAGCTACAGTCTTTGTGATTTTAATCTCTCATTACCAGTATGATATATGCTGATGTGAAATAAGCACTGGGTAATAATTTCATCACCTTATATGCTTTGATAAACCTGGCAAAAACAGGGAAGAACACAGAAGGAGGTGTGGATTTGGGATCCTCTCCGAAATACTCCACCACTGAGTGATAGACCTCCTGTAGAGACACACAGACGATCCAGTCATGTAGAAGCTATTATTCACTGCTGTTCAGAAAAGATTTCACACAGAACTGAACTCATCTCCACCTCTGCAGTTTTGCTGTCTTTGACCACAGAGTCCAGCAGACTGCCGTTATTGGACATGAAGTTTGTGAGGACAGCGCTGTCTTTCTGCTGGAGAAACTCCTTACGCACCACCTCCATTCCCTTCTCCAGAGATCGAACATCTGCAAGGAGAGAAGTTTTTTTTTTATTATTAACAGAAAGATAGTATTCATGGAAATAAAATATTCATATTAGCATATATTACATTGCTAGAAGTTTTCAAAATAAATAAGATTTTATAATAATCTATAAAATTGTACAAAGAAGTGGTTGTTCACTTGTTTTGCTTCAGGACCCATATTATATTATATTATATTATATTATATATAACTGTATAAAATTCATTAATTAGGTTAACTTTTGTCTAACTGTATTTTAGTATAACTGAACTACTATTATAGGTTTTGTTAATATTTTGAATTATTTTTGATTTTTACATTTTCTTTTTTCATTTTAATTTGTAAAAAAAAGTTGTTAGTTAGCTTTTGTAAATTTATTGTGTTTTTGTCATTTTTATTGGTTGTGTTTTTTATTCTTTATGGTAATTTTTATTTCAGTTTTAGTTTTAGTTATTTTAGTACATCAAGTTAAACTAAATGAAAATGAGAAATGTTAAACCGGAAATCAAATGTTTAAATTTTTTACATTACAAATTGTTTAAATGTTTACATTGCAAATTCTTTTTTTATTATTTATTTATATTTATTTTATTGTATTGCTTTAGTTTTAGTTAACGATAATAACCCTGTTTGGAAAGATTAAACAAATTTCAACAGATTACACTCTGAAAATGATACAAAAGTGTATAGAACATTTTTATAAATAAAAAAGTATCATTAGAATTCTATAGAAATTATGAAGAAATTGATGTAAGTGATGATGTAATTGTAACACTGGTTATATGTATTTTTGGATCTTCACCTGTTGTGTTAGCAGCTGGCATAATGTGTAATTCCAGAGAGCCGGATTCGGATCTGTCCATGCGGATCAGACCTCGATCCACCAGAACCTGGACCATCTTCTCCAGCTCGGTCAGAGCTTTAGCGGAGCGCTGTCTGTCTCTCTCTCGCTCCTGCTCTTTCTCACGGTGTGTCTCTCTCTCTTTCTCCTTCTGCTGCAGCTGAGAGAGCTGAGCCTGTGTCTCCTTCACACTGTCCTGGAAACACACATTAAAAAGCTTCACAGCCTGGAAACAGGAGTAAAAGTAAGTGTGTGTGTGTGTGTTTTAGCAAAGTGTGTTACCTTCAGAAGTTCCACCTCTTTCCTACTCTGTATGAGTTGTTTCTCGAGTTCGGACGTCTTCTCCACAGCTTCACTCTCACACTGCTGCAGTCTAGTGTTTAGCTGATATATACAACATACACTGAGTGCTTTAATGTGATTTAGTGTGTATATTTATTCATTTACATAAATGAATATGATGTGCAATATGTGGCATTAAACCAAAATAGAATTAAACCAAAGTGCTGTACAGGATAGATAGATAGATAGATAGATAGATGCATTATTATTTTATTATTATATATAATGCATATTGTTTTTATTGTAGTCAAACAGCAGATACAGGTGCATCTCAAATTAGAATGTCGTGGAAAAGTTCATTTATTTCAGTAATTCAACTCAAATTGTGAAACTCGTGTATTAAATAAATTCAATGCACACAGACTGAAGTAGTTTAAGTCTTTGGTTCTTTTAATTGTGATGATTTTGGCTCACATTTAACAAAAACCCACCAATTCACTATCTCAACAAAATAGAATACTTCATAAGACCAATAAAAAAAAAAAATTAGTGAATTGTTGGCCTTCTGGAAAGCATGTTCATTTACTGTACATGTACTCAATACTTGGTAGGGGCTCCTTTTGCATTAATTACTGCCTCAATTCGGCGTGACATGGAGGTGATCAGTTTGTGGCACTACTAAGGTGGTATGGAAGCCCAGGTTTCTTTGACAGTGGCCTTCAGCTCATCTGCATTTTTTGGTCTCTTGTTTCTCATTTTCCTGTGTGCACTGAATTTATTTAATACACGAGTTTCACAATTTGAGTTACTGAAATTTATTACTGAAATAAATGAACTTTTCCACGACATTCTAATTTATTGAGATGCACCTGTATATACTGTATGTACTTGAAAACATTTGTATCAGAACTATATTAGGACAGATTTCTATCAATATAGGTTGCAGTAGTTGTGTGTGTTTTGGGTGTGTGTACCTGTGTGTTTTGTTCTTGTAGCTCCTCTAGATGTTCCATTATTGTGTTTTTGGCCTCGGCGTCCTCTAGCATCGCTCCGACATCAAACACATTATCCAGATATGCTTGAATCTGCACCTGCAGCCTCTCGCTCTCAGTGACAGTTAACTCCTACACACACACAACCATTCAGACTGCATTTTAGGCTGCATTTATTTGATCAAAAACACAGTAAAAACTAAGATTGTGAAACATTCTTAAAATTTAAATAAACTGTTCTCTGTGTGACTATATCTCAAAATGTAATTTATTCCTGTGATCAAAGCTGAATTACTCCAGTCTTCAGTGTCACATGATCCTTCAGAAATCAGTATAATATGCTGATTTGCTGCTCAAAAAAACATTTCTGATTATTATCAATGTTGAAAAAAGTTGTGATGCTTCATATTTTTTCTGGAAACCATGATACATTTTTTAGGACACTCTGATGACTAGACTGTTCAAAAGAACAGCATTTATTTGAAATATAAATCTTTTGTAACATTATAAATGTCTTTAGTGTCACTTTTGATCAATTTAATGCATCCTTGCTGAATAAAAGGATGAATGTCTTTCATTCTTTCAAAACATTAAACAGTAGTCGCTCACCTCCAGATAGCTGTCTAGTCCTAGTTGTGTAAACTCATGCTGTAAATACACTCGGAAGTTCATGTTCTCCACTGAGTGCACTACAATGTTGATAAACTGCATACAAGCCACCTAGAGGTGACCAGGGGAAAATATATTGATCAGTTTTCCTCGCACTCACGATCCTACATTAAAAAGGTCAATAACAACAGGATAAACCTTAATCTATGTCTGGAATTCCAATGCATTATGTATGTTATGCACGTAATATGGTGAATTTGTGAGAAAATGGTTAAAATACATATTTTAATCATGATTATTAATACGTATATACTTTCTGCTTGTCCTAAAGTGGAAAAGTTCTCAAGAATGACTGATAAATTAAGTCGATGTACAAATGGGCCATAAATATAGATGTCTGTCATGCGCTTTCGTCCTTTTTGGTGAGCTAAATACTGTACAATCAGTGTAAGAATCTGATAAAACGTGAACATTAATACATATGAAGCATTTTATATGTCCTCACCATGAAATCAATGTTGTTGTCATCATTTCTGTAATACTCCATGAGTTTCTCGAATCTGTTTTTCTCTCCACACACCTGCATGAACATACAGACACATTCACAGGTTCCTCAGAGACGACTGTTTACTGTATTTGAGTTTACTGTACACTGCCTCTTACCAAGTACTTGACCATAAAGTAAGAACATTTTACTACATTACGAGACCTTCAGTGGTATTTGATGTCGCAGGATCATTTATCATCTGAAAATATGTTATTGGCTTAATATTCCATCCGATATCTAATTATTAGTTCTTGCTACAGGAAGGCCGTGTTACATTTTTATGCAAAGTATGTGGATTCACAGAAACAATGAGGACATAAGGATGGGAAATCCTTAAGGGAAGGTCTATTTGTTTCGGTTTCGGTTTTAGCTCTAGTTTGCATAGTCCTTTCTGCTGTCACTGATATGCATCTGAATCATCTCCCACACAAAATGTCTTTGTGACAATAAACGCACAGTCCTTCAAAATGACGTCTGTGTGAATGTATGAGGTTGCGAGCTGTGTATGATCTAGTTTTGTCATGTGCAGACGGGTGTAACGGCTGATATCACAGAATGAGCTTTAGGTTACTTGAGTTTAACAGCAGATCAGACACTTGTATCTCATCACGTGTGTCTGCGTTCATTCAGCGTCTGAGAGAATAACTAAAGAGTTTGGGTGAGGTTTTATATCCTTGAAATTAAACTATTAGACATTTTCTGATGAAATGTAAATAGTTTTCACATATTATATTAGAATATTATTACTCATGTATGTGGTCCTAAAAAGAATTTGGACAGTTAAGCCATACTTAAAAATGTATGAATGAATGACGTTTTTTCTTCTTTTTTTTTAAGAATTAAGAAATGTATTTGGATTGATTATGTCTGATTATATTTTATTACTTAACTTTTGTCTTTTTTATTATTTTTATAATACATATTTAGTATTGTACATTTTTTATTATTGATTATTATTGTTATATTTATTATTATATGTTTAGGTATATTGTATTTGATTACATTTTATTAAAACAAACTTTATTATTATTTAAAAAAAATACTATTATTTTTGATCTTTCATCATATTTTATTAAACACAGCTTTTTATTTTTATTATTTGTATGACATATTTAATATTATAATATTTTTTCCTTTTTTAAATATGTTTTCCTTTTTTCATATTATAGTATTTTTTATTACATTATGATTTGGTATATTTGATTGAATTTGGTAAGACAAACCTTTTAGTATTTTTTATAATATACATTTTAGTATTTTTTATAATATATATTTAATATTACAATATTTGTCTTTTTATTCTTTTTAGAACATTTTTGATTTCACTATGTTTTGGTATATTTTGTTTATTTATTTTTTGATTAAGATATATTTCTTGTTGTTGTTTTTTCTCCCCACAGAGTTGAATTGTACACAATAAGACCAAGGAGACACATTGAAGTTGGAGAGATGATGATGATAAGAAGAGTGAGGTGGATGAACAGAGAAAGAAGGCTAGTCTTTTCTTACCTCTTTGAAATTATTAAAGGCTGCAATAATCATTTCGTGACCTCCTCGAACCAAACAGACAGCAGCAAGGAGCTCCAGAACCAGAGCTTTAGTCCTAAACATGAACACACACGTATGTAAGTACAATATTGTAGAAACAAAACACACACACACACACACACACACACAGACTGTTTTCTCACCTGGCATTCTTGTTGTTGAGACTCAGGGTGATTTCATTGACACAGTTGGGATGAGCCATCACCTGATTAAACCCTAACTAACACACACACACACACACACACACACACACATATGAGACGAGACGAGATGAGAGTGAGATGAGAAGTACCTGGTAGTTCATTATGGCACGGAGGCACATAATGCAGAGGTGCAGGTGGTTCTTCTGGCTGAGCAGAGACGAGTATCGCAGAGCTTTCCTGAGCAAAAGAAGTCATGTTAAATATATTAAATATTATAATATTTTTTCATATTAATTTTTTTTATTTAAATGCTATTTACATTTACATGTATAGTAAATTCTTAAATCTTCATGAGGAAATAAATTATTCCGTTTAAATACGAAAAAGTCAAAGTCAGAAACAAATGAATTAAAAGCAGAACTATGTTTTTGTGTAATCTGCCACATCTGGAAATCTCAAAATCATTAAAAGTAAAAGTACTGTATGTGACACAGACGCACACAAACAAACTCTCAAGAAAAGAGATGAGACAAGATTAGAGGAGCAAGAGATGAGAAGTACCTGGTAGTTCATGATGGCACGGAGGCACATGATGCAGAGGTGCAGGTGGTTCTTCTGGCTGAGCAGACGCGAATATCGCAGAGCTTTCCTGAGCAAAAGAAGTCATATTTATAAATATTTGTATTCAATATTAATTTTTTAAATATTATATTTTTTCTTTTTTTTATAATTAGTTTTTTATTATATTATGTTATTTGGGATTATATTTTATTTAAATATTTTAACATCTTTTTAGTATTTTTATTTATTTATTTACTAATATACATCATATTTTTTTCTTTTTATTGTTATATTTGATTATATTATGTAAAGATAGATCATGTGAAACCTGCTCACACGTTCATTGCGATATAAATATTTATGTTTACATATACAGTAAATTCTGTATGAAGAAATAGATGCTTTGGTTCAAATAGGAAAAAAGTCAATATTTTATAGATAAACTAATTAATTAAAAGCTGAATTGTGTAATCTGCAATATCTGGAAATCTCAAAATCGTTAATAGTAAAAGTTAAACCGCGTGTTTTGACCTCAAAATACATTGCAGACATATTTGATGTTACAGTGATAGTGTTTCGCACGTGTGCATGGGTCTGTGAATGTATGTTTCTTTTTGTAGACTTTTTTGTCAGTGTGTGTGAAGCTGGAAATAGTAATGTAGAAGTTATGTTCAATATACAATTATTTGCGAATGATACGGAAACATGTTTTCTTCTTCAGTTCAGGACCAAAGAACTTCAGAACAAATTTCATATAGATCTAAAAATGGCTTAAATAAGAAACAAAATGTATAATTCATAATTTCAGAGTGGTTTATACTCCATAACTGACCTTGTGGTGAAGGGGCGTCCTGAGCGTGGGGAATTGTGGGTAGGGGAGTTTGTCGCACTGGTGGTCAAATCTTCCACAGATTTCTCTTCAAAGCTTCCATTATCAGAGCTGTCCATGTCATATCTGTAAAACACAGTAAGCGTCTGTCTTATGATTCCATGATAATTAAACAGCTGTTTTCAACACTTATAATAATAAGAAATGAGCTACAAATCAGCATATTAGAATGATTTCTGAAGGATCGTGTGACACTGAAGATTGCATCACAGGAATAAATTAAATTTTTTAATATATTCAAATAGACAACAGATTTTTTTTTCAATTGTAATAATATTTCACAATATTACTGTATTTTTTAACAAATAAATACAGCCTTGGTGATAAAATTCTACTAAAATCATCAAAAAGTAGTTTGACCGCCATATAGATGCTCAGGCTGATGAATATAATAGCAGTGTTAGCTAACTGGCATCAGAGGCCTGGTTTCAGACATTGGATGGTCAGAACATGTTCTCTTCCCAGACGCCTTGTCACATTAAGAATTTAGGTTCCTCTATTGTGTCTTGGACAATGTGTGTGTGTGTGTGTGTGTGTGAACATACGTGACTGCACGTTGAGCAAAAGAGAGGTAGTCCACTAGCACGTCTAAACCCTTGTTTTCTTCATTTAGAAACTCCTCAGCCCACCTGAACAGACAGAGAGAACAATACAATGAAGAACAAAAGGAGCACAATTGAGGTCAATTATGAGTGACAAAGTAATTACAGTCCAGTGTCGACACAGATATTTCCAGACTTCCAGGTTTCAGAAACCTGCATTTAAAGGAATAGTTCACCCAAAAATGAAAATTAGCTGAAAATTTACTCACCCCGGCCTCAGGTCTTCCAAGATGTAGATGAGTTTGTTTCTTCATGGGAACAAATTTGGAGAATGTAATGTTGGAGAAATTAAAATTACATCACTTGCTCACCGATGGATCCTCTGTCGTGAATGGGTACCATCGGAATGAGTGTCTATAATCCATAATAATCCATACTGCATTGAAAAAGTCCATCCTTTCCCATCAAAATCCACCAACATATTTGTTTTATACTGTTTTCACTGGTAAATGATGCTCAGTGATTTGTGCATTCGGTAATCTGTGCATATTTCTCTTCTGATTCAGACAAGGCTGTTTTAGGCAGACACAATGGATGGAGAAAGCAATATTATGGATAGAGGACTCTTATTTTAGCCAGAAACAGTGGTTTGAAGTAAAAAAACTTCTTAATGACAGATTTGGCGTGTGGGTTATTTTGGGAATTTTATCAGCTGTTTGGACTCTCATTCTGACGGCACCCATTCACTGCAGAAGATCCATTGATGAGCAAGTGACGTAATGTTACATTTCTCCAAATCTGATGAAGAAACAAATGCATCTACATCTTGGCTGGCCTGAGGGTAAGTACATTTTCAGCAAATTGTGATTTTTGGGTGAACTATTCCTTTAACGTGATAAACTTTGTTTAAAAAAGTCTTTTCATGTATTATATAATCAGGCCAGTAACATGCATTGTCAATAACATTGCATGTCATGTGATGGCTCTTACCCGATGTGATTGGTGCGCAAAGAGATCTCCAACTCTCTCAGAACTTGTGTGGATTCTTGGACTCGCCTTTTAAACTACAAATCACACACATATAATTTTATGAATTAAAATCATTTACATATTTCAGTTTAATAATAACTGGACAAGCTCTGTATCTCACTCGCAGATTTAAACACAGACACATATACAGGCTCAAACATATATCTGTACCTTTCTGCCTCCTCCCTGCTCTAATACACTCTTAAGTTTTTGAATGTATGCTGACGGAGGATTCTTCACCTGGAACCGTTCCTGATGAGAGAAACCAGAAGGAATAGTAATCTCAGCTGTAAAGAGGGTTTTTTTCTGCACTTTTTTCATACCACATATACAATTAGTCACATTTCTTGCATCAGAAGCAGTTTAAATAATTTTTTTTCATAAACATTTCCCACCCTCATGATCTTTAATGTTTCTGTACCTTTAAGACTTTGACGTGTAAATGACGCATGCTATGATTGCCAGCCACTTGCTGAATATTTATTTATGTGGTCATATGGTGGTGACGTGATTTCATTTCAATAAATGCTCTGGGTGAACTGGAGAGAAAGTTTTTTTTTTTTTTTTTAGTATTTAAAGAGCCAGGACAATTGTGTTTTTCATTATATGTCCCCTTTAATGGTGTGATATGTGGTTTAGGGTAGTAAAAACAGCTTTATGGTAAATGAAAACGTGTAAAAGGTAAATGTTTTTATGTTTTTGCCCTGAACTCACCTGGTCACACACTAACTCCCATTTCTTCTCGTTGTCGTACTGACAGAGCAGCTTCACTTTGTCAGGTGGAAGATTCATGGAATTCTACAATCACAGAGCAAGAGACAAATCATCAACCTTTTTGTAAGTCTGAATTCATTTATATTAATTCTACAGAGTCATTAGTTCTATTCCATTGAGGCAAACTCTTAAAAATTATTTTTACAGCACTTTTGGGCTCAGCAAAGAACTTTATTGCGAAGCATTATTCATGGTTGAGTTTTTTAGAGAGTAAGAGTTTAGAGTGTTTTTGAAAGGACGCTGCATTTATTTGATCAAATATACAATAAAATTGTTAATATTTTTTTGTTAAAACTGAAACTTTTTTTCTTAGAATTCTTTGCCAAAAATAAAGCTCAAAAGAACAACATTTGCAAATTTGAAATATAAATATTTTCAATGTATCTGCTTTCACTTTTGATCAGTTTAACATGTCTATGCTAAAGAAAAGTATTAATTTTTTTTCACAAAAAAACAAACAAAAAAAACAATGCCCTGCCAACCACCCATAGCGCCCAAACATCTCAGTGGCAAGTTTTGCACAGTCCACATTTTCTTCCGATCTAGTTGTAATATGTTCCCAGACTATTGCTATGTTTAAATGCAGAGTTACTGTGGCGCCAGTCACACATTACACTTGTTTGCAGATGGTCACATATGAACTGATGAGTAAGCGGCTGTGTCTTGTGAGCCGGTTTACGAGCAGCGGACAGATCACATGTATAATGAGGTATGCTGACTCTAAGAATGCCCTTTCTGAACCGGCAGAATAGTGCTGTGTGAATGTCCTGTTGCTATGACGATCTCCTAAATTATTTATGAACAGCATGAGTGTTTGCATTTGTGTTGCACACACACACACACACACACACACACTGTTATGGCCCTACAGAATTACCTCATCAGTGACTCATCTGAGCATCGGATGATACCGAACACACAGTGTGTGCACGCTGGATGTAAATCCCCTAAAATGTTATGAAAATCATCTTCAAGGTCATCTTCCATTCTCTTATGCTTGCCAAGTCTGCATTTACTTGATCAAAAATACAGTAAACAGTTTTCAATTTAAAAACTATATTTAGAGCTTACACTATTCCTACGTCATTGGCTGGAACGCCACTCTCGTGAACACGAGTACGACAGTTAGCGGAAGCTGGAGATTACGTTTAAAAAGTTTTAAGTAAGGATATTTTTCTTACACAAATGCATCTGTTCGCTTCAGAAGGCCTTTATTAACCCCCCCGGAGCTGTGTGGAGTATTTTTTATGATGGATGGATTCACTTTTTTGGGCTTCAAAATCTCAACACCCATTCACTGCCATTATAAAGCTTGGAAGAGCCAGGATATTTTTTAATATAACTCTGATTGTATTCGTCTGAAAGAAGAAAGTCATATACACCTAGGATGGATGGAGGGTGAGTAAATCATGGGGTAACTTTCATTTTTGTGTGAACTATCCCTTTAAGTTTAATACGTAAGAATAGTGATTTGTTCACATCTCTGACTATGAGCAACATTAAGCAAACACCACTGATTAAATCATTATTTTTCCTCATGGAGAATGTCCCTGGGAGGGTTTGATCAGGTGTTGCTATTCCCTTTGAGGCATTTTGGGAAATTTCATCCTCATATTTCCACATGCCCTACTGTTTTTTTTTTACTTAAAAAGGGGTTTTACTTTCTGCATACAGCTGGTGAGATCCTTTGACAGAATGAAACAGAATGTTTTGCTGTGAAAGGTGACGGGAATTCTCAGTATTTGTTTTGTGTCTGATTCCTTGGCTGTATCTTGCAGCTGGTAGCTCAGGAATCTTATCATTTGTTTTGGGAACTTTGCAAAAGATCTCAACGAACTCTATACTAATATTTAGCCTTTCTTTGACCCGCCTATGAACCCCAGACTGACCAAAAACTCAAGAACTGTATACTAAAAAGCCAAAGCAAATACACTTAACAGTCTAAATATCTATACACGTCAGACCTATTAAATCATGTTTTCTGTGAAAAGTGAAAGGAAAACTTTTGTACCTCTTATATGAAAATAATCGGCTGTTCTTCTGGACTTTCTATTCATCAAAGAATCTTGAATCTTCACAGTTTCCACAAAAATATGAAGCAGCACAACTGTTTTCAACATTGATAATCAGAAATATTTCTTGAGCAGCAAATCAGCATATTAGAATGATTTCTGAAGGATCATGTGACGCTGAAGACTGGAGTAATGATGCTGAAAATTCAGCTTTGATCACATCTTGAATAAATTACATTTTAAAATATATACAAATAGAAAACAGTTATTTTAAATAGTAATAATATTTCACAATTGTACTATTTTACTGCATTTCTGATCAAATAAATGCAGCCTTGATTAGCAGAAAATTAAAAAATATTTAAAAAATCTTACCGACCCCAAACTTGTGAGCTGTAGAGTATGTGACATGTAAAAGTTACATCCAGAATATCATGTTTGACTATTGCTGTCATTTAATTTTTGCGCATATTAAATTACAGTTCTTCACTAAGTATGGCACATTAGCATGGCACAGTATCCTAATTTGCAAAACAGGTCAATGGAAGAAAAAACAGCAATCTGCAGAAATATTGCTTTAGGGCAAACACACACACACACACACACACACACACACAGTCTCTCTCAAACAGTCTTCCTTTATGGAATATCTGCAGTGCAGACAACTCCATTGATTATAATTGTCAAGCTTATAATTGTCAGCTTGCATCTGTCGTGTAGACAGTGTTATCTTTGCATGTTTTAATTCAGATCTCATAGTTTCTTTTGTCTTTATAATAGCTGACCCTTTCTACCTGTGAAATAAGGACAAGGAGGCTGGAGAAAAATAGAATCAAGGACAAAACACTTCCGACTCTTTAACCATCACTGCTTGCTTTATTTATTTTTCTTTATTATCATCTGCCCTTTCTTCGTCCTTTCTATATGTTCTATCCTTGAAAGTTCATAACTGCATCACATGTTATTTTTAATCCTCAAAATACTCAAAATGCTTATATGCAAGTCTGTACACCAATAATTTATGCGTCAATGATCAATGCAGCATACTGTATACTGCAGTACACGTGCAGAGCGTAATACATGTTTATTCAGAGCCGTCATATCACTTTACCTTCAGCAGAATTATGCTAGAAGATTATACTGTTTTCAGCTTATCATATTTGCATGAGTTTTTTGTATATTTGTAAGCCGAATCAGGTACTTTTATAATCACCTCAATGATTTTGTAATATATTTATTTAATAAAAATTTTAAAATTATATTTTAAGACACTTAAAAGGGTTATTAACTAAAACTGAAACTAAAATTAAAACCATTAAAAAATTATTATTATTTAATTTATTATTATTTATTTCAGCTAGTTGTCAAAGCAACATTTCTCATATTATTTTAATTTAACCTGAT